>NC_064883.1:1500000-1694588 GCF_929443795.1 Astur gentilis
AGCACCGTGACATGCTGAGTCTCTGGGAAAGCAGAGATCCCAAAAGCTGTTGTGCCTGTGGATAGGCTGCAGAGGGATAGTGAAAAACTGCATTAGTTTTCAGGGCTGGCACCTTCCCTGTGGGAGAAGGAGCCGTAAGTTTGCCTTTTCAGAAAAAAGCTTCTGCCGAGAGCGAGCACCGTGACATGCTGAGTCTCTGGGAAAGCAGAGATCCCCAAAGCTGTTGTGCCTGTGGATAGGCTGCAGAGGGATAGTGAAAAACTGCATTAGTTTTCAGGGCTGGCACCTTCCATGAGGGAGAAGGAGCCGAAAGTTTGCCTTTTCAGAAAAAAGCTTCTGCCGAGAGCGAGCACCGTGACATGCTGAGTCTCTGGGAAAGCAGAGATCCCCAAAGCTGTTGTGCCTGTGGATAGGCTGCAGAGGGATAGTGAAAAACTGCATTAGTTTTCAGGGCTAGCACCTTCCCTGAGGGAGAAGGAGCCGAAAGTTTTCTTTTTCAGAAAAAAGCTTCTGCCGAGAGCGAGCACCGTGACATGCTGAGTCTCTGGGAAAGCAGAGATCCCAAAAGCTGTTGTGCCTGTGGATAGGCTGCAGAGGGATAGTGAAAAACTGCATTAGTTTTCAGGGCTGGCACCTTCCCTGTGGGAGAAGGAGCCGTAAGTTTGCCTTTTCAGAAAAAAGCTTCTGCCGAGAGCGAGCACCGTGACATGCTGAGTCTCTGGGAAAGCAGAGATCCCAAAAGCTGTTGTGCCTGTGGATAGGCTGCAGAGGGATAGTGAAAAACTGCATTAGTTTTCAGGGCTGGCACCTTCCCTGTGGGAGAAGGAGCCGTAAGTTTGCCTTTTCAGAAAAAAGCTTCTGCCGAGAGCGAGCACCGTGACATGCTGAGTCTCTGGGAAAGCAGAGATCCCCAAAGCTGTTGTGCCTGTGGATAGGCTGCAGAGGGATAGTGAAAAACTGCATTAGTTTTCAGGGCTGGCACCTTCCCTGTGGGAGAAGGAGCCGTAAGTTTGCCTTTTCAGAAAAAAGCTTCTGCCGAGAGCGAGCACCATGACATGCTGAGTCTCTGGGAAAGCAGAGATCCCAAAAGCTGTTGCGGCTAAAGATAGGCTGCAGAGGGATAGTGAATACCAGCAAGATCTTTCAGGGCTAGCACCTTCCTTGTGGGAGAAGGAGCCACACTTTTGCCTTCTCAGAAAAAGCTTCTGCCGAGAACGAGCACCGTGACATGCTGAGTCTCTGGGAAAGCAGAGATCCCAAAAGCTGTTGTGCCTGTGGATAGGCTGCAGGGGGATAGTGAAAAACTGCATTAGTTTTCAGGGCTGGCACCTTCCCTGTGGGAGAAGGAGCCGTAAGTTTGCCTTTTCAGAAAAAAGCTTCTGCCGAGAGCGAGCACCGTGACATGCTGAGTCTCTGGGAAAGCAGAGATCCCAAAAGCTGTTGTGCCTGTGGATAGGCTGCAGAGGGATAGTGAAAAACTGCATTAGTTTTCAGGGCTGGCACCTTCCCTGTGGGAGAAGGAGCCGTAAGTTTGCCTTTTCAGAAAAAAGCTTCTGCCGAGAGCGAGCACCGTGACATGCTGAGTCTCTGGGAAAGCAGAGATCCCCAAAGCTGTTGTGCCTGTGGATAGGCTGCAGAGGGATAGTGAAAAACTGCATTAGTTTTCATGGCTGGCACCTTCCCTGTGGGAGAAGGAGCCGTAAGTTTGCCTTTTCAGAAAAAAGCTTCTGCCGAGAGCGAGCACCGTGACATGCTGAGTCTCTGGGAAAGCAGAGATCCCCAAAGCTGTTGTGCCTGTGGATAGGCTGCAGAGGGATAGTGAAAAACTGCATTAGTTTTCAGGGCTGGCACCTTCCATGTGGGAGAAGGAGCCGTAAGTTTGCCTTTTCAGAAAAAAGCTTCTGCCGAGAGCGAGCACCGTGACATGCTGAGTCTCTGGGAAAGCAGAGATCCCCAAAGCTGTTGTGCCTGTGGATAGGCTGCAGAGGGATAGTGAAAAACTGCATTAGTTTTCAGGGCTGGCACCTTCCCTGTGGGAGAAGGAGCCATAAGTTTGCCTTTTCAGAAAAAAGCTTCTGCCGAGAGCGAGCACCGTGACATGCTGAGTCTCTGGGAAAGCAGAGATCCCCAAAGCTGTTGCGCCTGTGGATAGGCTGCAGAGGGATAGTGAATACCAGCAAGATCTTTCAGGGCTAGCACCTTCCTTGTGCGAGAAGGAGCCACACTTTTGCCTTCTCAGAAAAAGCTTCTGCCGAGAACGAGCACCGTGACATGCTGAGTCTCTGGGAAAGCAGAGATCCCCAAAGCTGTTGTGCCTGTGGATAGGCTGCAGAGGGATAGTGAAAAACTGCATTAGTTTTCAGGGCTAGCACCTTCCCTGAGGGAGAAGGAGCCGAAAGTTTTCTTTTTCAGAAAAAAGCTTCTGCCGAGAGCGAGCACCGTGACATGCTGAGTCTCTGGGAAAGCAGAGATCCCAAAAGCTGTTGTGCCTGTGGATAGGCTGCAGAGGGATAGTGAAAAACTGCATTAGTTTTCAGGGCTAGCACCTTCCCTGTGGGAGAAGGAGCCGTAAGTTTGCCTTTTCAGAAAAAAGCTTCTGCCGAGAGCGAGCACCGTGACATGCTGAGTCTCTGGGAAAGCAGAGATCCCAAAAGCTGTTGTGCCTGTGGATAGGCTGCAGAGGGATAGTGAAAAACTGCATTAGTTTTCAGGGCTGGCACCTTCCCTGTGGGAGAAGGAGCCGTAAGTTTGCCTTTTCAGAAAAAAGCTTCTGCCGAGAGCGAGCACCGTGACATGCTGAGTCTCTGGGAAAGCAGAGATCCCCAAAGCTGTTGTGCCTGTGGATAGGCTGCAGAGGGATAGTGAAAAACTGCATTAGTTTTCAGGGCTGGCACCTTCCCTGTGGGAGAAGGAGCCGTAAGTTTGCCTTTTCAGAAAAAAGCTTCTGCCGAGAGCGAGCACCATGACATGCTGAGTCTCTGGGAAAGCAGATATCACAAAAGCAGTTGCGGCTAAAGATAGCCTGCAGAGGGATAGTGAATACCAGCAAGATCTTTCAGGGCTGGCACCTTCCTTGTGGGAGAAGGAGCCGTAAGTTTGCCTTTTCAGAAAAAGGCTCTGGCGAGAGTGAGCACCGTGACATGCTGAGTCTCTGGGAAAGCAGAGATCCCAAAAGCTGTTGTGCCTGTGGATAGGCTGCAGAGGGATAGTGAAAAACTGCATTAGTTTTCAGGGCTAGCACCTTCCCTGTGGGAGAAGGAGCCGTAAGTTTGCCTTTTCAGAAAAAAGCTTCTGCCGAGAGCGAGCACCGTGACATGCTGAGTCTCTGGGAAAGCAGAGATCCCCAAAGCTGTTGTGCCTGTGGATAGGCTGCAGAGGGATAGTGAAAAACTGCATTAGTTTTCAGGGCTGGCACCTTCCCTGTGGGAGAAGGAGCCATAAGTTTGCCTTTTCAGAAAAAAGCTTCTGCCGAGAGCGAGCACCGTGACATGCTGAGTCTCTGGGAAAGCAGAGATCCCAAAAGCTGTTGCGCCTGTGGATAGGCTGCAGAGGGATAGTGAATACCAGCAAGATCTTTCAGGGCTAGCACCTTCCTTGTGGGAGAAGGAGCCACACTTTTGCCTTCTCAGAAAAAGCTTCTGCCGAGAACGAGCACCGTGACATGCTGAGTCTCTGGGAAAGCAGAGATCCCCAAAGCTGTTGTGCCTGTGGATAGGCTGCAGAGGGATAGTGAAAAACTGCATTAGTTTTCAGGGCTGGCACCTTCCCTGTGGGAGAAGGAGCCGAAAGTTTTCTTTTTCAGAAAAAAGCTTCTGCCGAGAGCGAGCACCGTGACATGCTGAGTCTCTGGGAAAGCAGAGATCCCCAAAGCTGTTGTGCCTGTGGATAGGCTGCAGAGGGATAGTGAAAAACTGCATTAGTTTTCAGGGCTGGCACCTTCCCTGTGGGAGAAGGAGCCGTAAGTTTGCCTTTTCAGAAAAAAGCTTCTGCCGAGAGCGAGCACCGTGACATGCTGAGTCTCTGGGAAAGCAGAGATCCCCAAAGCTGTTGTGCCTGTGGATAGGCTGCAGAGGGATAGTGAATACCAGCAAGATCTTTCAGGGCTAGCACCTTCCTTGTGGGAGAAGGAGCCACACTTTTGCCTTCTCAGAAAAAGCTTCTGCCGAGAGCGAGCACCGTGACATGCTGAGTCTCTGGGATAGCAGAGATCCCCAGTGCTGCTGCGGCTAAAGGATCCCCAGTGCTGTTGTGCCTGTGGATAGGCTGCAGGTGGCGGTGAAGACCACAAAATCTTTCAGGCCTGGCACTTGCCTTGCTGGAGAAGGAGCCAGACGTTTGCCTTTTCAGAAAAAAGCTTCTGCCGATAACGAGCACCGTGAGATGCTGAGTCTCAGGGAAAGCAGAGATCCCCAGTGCTGTTGTGCCTGTGGATAGGCTGCAGAGGGATAGTGAATACCAGCAAGATCTTTCAGGGCTAGCACCTTCCTTGTGGGAGAAGGAGCCAGACGTTTGCCTTCTCAGAAAAAGCTTCTGCCGAGAACCAGCACCGTGACATGCTGAGTCTCTGGGAAAGCAGAGATCCCCAAAGCTGTTGTGCCTGTGGATAGGCTGCAGAGGGATAGTGAAAAACTGCATTAGTTTTCAGGGCTGGCACCTTCCCTGTGGGAGAAGGAGCCGAAAGTTTTCTTTTTCAGAAAAAAGCTTCTGCCGAGAGCGAGCACCGTGACATGCTGAGTCTCTGGGAAAGCAGAGATCCCCAAAGCTGTTGTGCCTGTGGATAGGCTGCAGAGGGATAGTGAAAAACTGCATTAGTTTTCAGGGCTGGCACCTTCCCTGTGGGAGAAGGAGCCGTAAGTTTGCCTTTTCAGAAAAAAGCTTCTGCCGAGAGCGAGCACCGTGACATGCTGAGTCTCTGGGAAAGCAGAGATCCCCAGTGCTGTTGTGCCTGTGGATAGGCTGCAGAGGGATAGTGAAAAACTGCATTAGTTTTCAGGGCTGGCACCTTCCCTGTGGGAGAAGGAGCCGTAAGTTTGCCTTTTCAGAAAAAAGCTTCTGCCGAGAGCGAGCACCGTGACATGCTGAGTCTCTGGGAAAGCAGAGATCCCCAAAGCTGTTGTGCCTGTGGATAGGCTGCAGAGGGATAGTGAAAAACTGCATTAGTTTTCAGGGCTGGCACCTTCCCTGTGGGAGAAGGAGCCGTAAGTTTGCCTTTTCAGAAAAAAGCTTCTGCCGAGAGCGAGCACCATGACATGCTGAGTCTCTGGGAAAGCAGAGATCCCAAAAGCTGTTGCGGCTAAAGATAGGCTGCAGAGGGATAGTGAATACCAGCAAGATCTTTCAGGGCTGGCACCTTCCTTGTGGGAGAAGGAGCCGTAAGTTTGCCTTTTCAGAAAAAGGCTCTGGCGAGAGTGAGCACCGTGACATGCTGAGTCTCTGGGAAAGCAGATATCCCAAAAGCTGTTGTGCCTGTGGATAGGCTGCAGAGGGATAGTGAAAAACTGCATTAGTTTTCAGGGCTAGCACCTTCCCTGTGGGAGAAGGAGCCGTAAGTTTGCCTTTTCAGAAAAAAGCTTCTGCCGAGAGCGAGCACCGTGACATGCTGAGTCTCTGGGAAAGCAGAGATCCCCAAAGCTGTTGTGCCTGTGGATAGGCTGCAGAGGGATAGTGAAAAACTGCATTAGTTTTCAGGGCTGGCACCTTCCCTGTGGGAGAAGGAGCCGTAAGTTTGCCTTTTCAGAAAAAAGCTTCTGCCGAGAGCGAGCACCGTGACATGCTGAGTCTCTGGGAAAGCAGAGATCCCAAAAGCTGTTGTGCCTGTGGATAGGCTGCAGAGGGATAGTGAAAAACTGCATTAGTTTTCAGGGCTGGCACCTTCCCTGTGGGAGAAGGAGCCGTAAGTTTGCCTTTTCAGAAAAAAGCTTCTGCCGAGAGCGAGCACCGTGACATGCTGAGTCTCTGGGAAAGCAGAGATCCCCAAAGCTGTTGTGCCTGTGGATAGGCTGCAGAGGGATAGTGAAAAACTGCATTAGTTTTCAGGGCTGGCACCTTCCCTGAGGGAGAAGGAGCCGAAAGTTTGCCTTTTCAGAAAAAAGCTTCTGCCGAGAGCGAGCACCGTGACATGCTGAGTCTCTGGGAAAGCAGAGATCCCCAAAGCTGTTGTGCCTGTGGATAGGCTGCAGAGGGATAGTGAAAAACTGCATTAGTTTTCAGGGCTAGCACCTTCCCTGAGGGAGAAGGAGCCGAAAGTTTTCTTTTTCAGAAAAAAGCTTCTGCCGAGAGCGAGCACCGTGACATGCTGAGTCTCTGGGAAAGCAGAGATCCCCAAAGCTGTTGTGCCTGTGGATAGGCTGCAGAGGGATAGTGAAAAACTGCATTAGTTTTCAGGGCTAGCACCTTCCCTGTGGGAGAAGGAGCCGTAAGTTTGCCTTTTCAGAAAAAAGCTTCTGCCGAGAGCGAGCACCGTGACATGCTGAGTCTCTGGGAAAGCAGAGATCCCCAAAGCTGTTGTGCCTGTGGATAGGCTGCAGAGGGATAGTGAAAAACTGCATTAGTTTTCAGGGCTGGCACCTTCCCTGTGGGAGAAGGAGCCGTAAGTTTGCCTTTTCAGAAAAAAGCTTCTGCCGAGAGCGAGCACCGTGACATGCTGAGTCTCTGGGAAAGCAGAGATCCCCAAAGCTGTTGTGCCTGTGGATAGGCTGCAGAGGGATAGTGAAAAACTGCATTAGTTTTCAGGGCTGGCACCTTCCCTGTGGGAGAAGGAGCCGTAAGTTTGCCTTTTCAGAAAAAAGCTTCTGCCGAGAGCGAGCACCATGACATGCTGAGTCTCTGGGAAAGCAGAGATCCCAAAAGCTGTTGCGGCTAAAGATAGGCTGCAGAGGGATAGTGAATACCAGCAAGATCTTTCAGGGCTGGCACCTTCCTTGTGGGAGAAGGAGCCGTAAGTTTGCCTTTTCAGAAAAAGGCTCTGGCGAGAGTGAGCACCGTGACATGCTGAGTCTCTGGGAAAGCAGAGATCCCCAAAGCTGTTGTGCCTGTGGATAGGCTGCAGAGGGATAGTGAAAAACTGCATTAGTTTTCAGGGCTGGCACCTTCCCTGTGGGAGAAGGAGCCATAAGTTTGCCTTTTCAGAAAAAAGCTTCTGCCGAGAGCGAGCACCGTGACATGCTGAGTCTCTGGGAAAGCAGAGATCCCAAAAGCTGTTGTGCCTGTGGATAGGCTGCAGAGGGATAGTGAATACCAGCAAGATCTTTCAGGGCTAGCACCTTCCTTGTGGGAGAAGGAGCCACACTTTTGCCTTCTCAGAAAAAGCTTCTGCCGAGAACGAGCACCGTGACATGCTGAGTCTCTGGGAAAGCAGAGATCCCCAAAGCTGTTGTGCCTGTGGATAGGCTGCAGAGGGATAGTGAAAAACTGCATTAGTTTTCATGGCTGGCACCTTCCCTGAGGGAGAAGGAGCCGAAAGTTTTCTTTTTCAGAAAAAAGCTTCTGCCGAGAGCGAGCACCGTGACATGCTGAGTCTCTGGGAAAGCAGAGATCCCCAAAGCTGTTGTGCCTGTGGATAGGCTGCAGGGGGATAGTGAAAAACTGCATTAGTTTTCAGGGCTGGCACCTTCCCTGTGGGAGAAGGAGCCGTAAGTTTGCCTTTTCAGAAAAAAGCTTCTGCCGAGAGCGAGCACCGTGACATGCTGAGTCTCTGGGAAAGCAGAGATCCCCAAAGCTGTTGTGCCTGTGGATAGGCTGCAGAGGGATAGTGAAAAACTGCATTAGTTTTCAGGGCTGGCACCTTCCCTGTGGGAGAAGGAGCCGTAAGTTTGCCTTTTCAGAAAAAAGCTTCTGCCGAGAGCGAGCACCGTGACATGCTGAGTCTCTGGGAAAGCAGAGATCCCCAAAGCTGTTGTGCCTGTGGATAGGCTGCAGAGGGATAGTGAAAAACTGCATTAGTTTTCATGGCTGGCACCTTCCCTGTGGGAGAAGGAGCCGTAAGTTTGCCTTTTCAGAAAAAAGCTTCTGCCGAGAGCGAGCACCGTGACATGCTGAGTCTCTGGGAAAGCAGAGATCCCCAAAGCTGTTGTGCCTGTGGATAGGCTGCAGAGGGATAGTGAAAAACTGCATTAGTTTTCAGGGCTAGCACCTTCCCTGAGGGAGAAGGAGCCGAAAGTTTTCTTTTTCAGAAAAAAGCTTCTGCCGAGAGCGAGCACCGTGACATGCTGAGTCTCTGGGAAAGCAGAGATCCCCAAAGCTGTTGTGCCTGTGGATAGGCTGCAGAGGGATAGTGAAAAACTGCATTAGTTTTCAGGGCTGGCACCTTCCCTGTGGGAGAAGGAGCCGTAAGTTTGCCTTTTCAGAAAAAAGCTTCTGCCGAGAGCGAGCACCGTGACATGCTGAGTCTCTGGGAAAGCAGAGATCCCAAAAGCTGTTGTGCCTGTGGATAGGCTGCAGAGGGATAGTGAAAAACTGCATTAGTTTTCAGGGCTGGCACCTTCCCTGTGGGAGAAGGAGCCGTAAGTTTGCCTTTTCAGAAAAAAGCTTCTGCCGAGAGCGAGCACCGTGACATGCTGAGTCTCTGGGAAAGCAGAGATCCCCAAAGCTGTTGTGCCTGTGGATAGGCTGCAGAGGGATAGTGAAAAACTGCATTAGTTTTCAGGGCTGGCACCTTCCCTGTGGGAGAAGGAGCCGTAAGTTTGCCTTTTCAGAAAAAAGCTTCTGCCGAGAGCGAGCACCATGACATGCTGAGTCTCTGGGAAAGCAGAGATCCCAAAAGCTGTTGCGGCTAAAGATAGGCTGCAGAGGGATAGTGAATACCAGCAAGATCTTTCAGGGCTAGCACCTTCCTTGTGGGAGAAGGAGCCACACTTTTGCCTTCTCAGAAAAAGCTTCTGCCGAGAACGAGCACCGTGACATGCTGAGTCTCTGGGAAAGCAGAGATCCCCAAAGCTGTTGTGCCTGTGGATAGGCTGCAGAGGGATAGTGAAAAACTGCATTAGTTTTCAGGGCTAGCACCTTCCCTGAGGGAGAAGGAGCCGAAAGTTTTCTTTTTCAGAAAAAAGCTTCTGCCGAGAGCGAGCACCGTGACATGCTGAGTCTCTGGGAAAGCAGAGATCCCCAAAGCTGTTGTGCCTGTGGATAGGCTGCAGGGGGATAGTGAAAAACTGCATTAGTTTTCAGGGCTGGCACCTTCCCTGTGGGAGAAGGAGCCGTAAGTTTGCCTTTTCAGAAAAAAGCTTCTGCCGAGAGCGAGCACCGTGACATGCTGAGTCTCTGGGAAAGCAGAGATCCCAAAAGCTGTTGTGCCTGTGGATAGGCTGCAGAGGGATAGTGAAAAACTGCATTAGTTTTCAGGGCTGGCACCTTCCCTGTGGGAGAAGGAGCCGTAAGTTTGCCTTTTCAGAAAAAAGCTTCTGCCGAGAGCGAGCACCGTGACATGCTGAGTCTCTGGGAAAGCAGAGATCCCCAAAGCTGTTGTGCCTGTGGATAGGCTGCAGAGGGATAGTGAAAAACTGCATTAGTTTTCAGGGCTGGCACCTTCCCTGTGGGAGAAGGAGCCGTAAGTTTGCCTTTTCAGAAAAAAGCTTCTGCCGAGAGCGAGCACCGTGACATGCTGAGTCTCTGGGAAAGCAGAGATCCCCAAAGCTGTTGTGCCTGTGGATAGGCTGCAGAGGGATAGTGAAAAACTGCATTAGTTTTCAGGGCTGGCACCTTCCTTGTGGGAGAAGGAGCCGTAAGTTTGCCTTTTCAGAAAAAAGCTTCTGCCGAGAGCGAGCACCGTGACATGCTGAGTCTCTGGGAAAGCAGAGATCCCCAAAGCTGTTGTGCCTGTGGATAGGCTGCAGAGGGATAGTGAAAAACTGCATTAGTTTTCAGGGCTGGCACCTTCCCTGTGGGAGAAGGAGCCATAAGTTTGCCTTTTCAGAAAAAAGCTTCTGCCGAGAGCGAGCACCGTGACATGCTGAGTCTCTGGGAAAGCAGAGATCCCCAAAGCTGTTGCGCCTGTGGATAGGCTGCAGAGGGATAGTGAATACCAGCAAGATCTTTCAGGGCTAGCACCTTCCTTGTGCGAGAAGGAGCCACACTTTTGCCTTCTCAGAAAAAGCTTCTGCCGAGAACGAGCACCGTGACATGCTGAGTCTCTGGGAAAGCAGAGATCCCCAAAGCTGTTGTGCCTGTGGATAGGCTGCAGAGGGATAGTGAAAAACTGCATTAGTTTTCAGGGCTAGCACCTTCCCTGAGGGAGAAGGAGCCGAAAGTTTTCTTTTTCAGAAAAAAAGCTTCTGCCGAGAGCGAGCACCGTGACATGCTGAGTCTCTGGGAAAGCAGAGATCCCAAAAGCTGTTGTGCCTGTGGATAGGCTGCAGAGGGATAGTGAAAAACTGCATTAGTTTTCAGGGCTGGCACCTTCCCTGTGGGAGAAGGAGCCGTAAGTTTGCCTTTTCAGAAAAAAGCTTCTGCCGAGAGCGAGCACCGTGACATGCTGAGTCTCTGGGAAAGCAGAGATCCCCAAAGCTGTTGTGCCTGTGGATAGGCTGCAGAGGGATAGTGAAAAACTGCATTAGTTTTCAGGGCTGGAACCTTCCCTGTGGGAGAAGGAGCCGTAAGTTTGCCTTTTCAGAAAAAAGCTTCTGCCGAGAGCGAGCACCATGACATGCTGAGTCTCTGGGAAAGCAGAGATCCCAAAAGCTGTTGCGGCTAAAGATAGCCTGCAGAGGGATAGTGAATACCAGCAAGATCTTTCAGGGCTGGCACCTTCCTTGTGGGAGAAGGAGCCGTAAGTTTGCCTTTTCAGAAAAAGGCTCTGGCGAGAGTGAGCACCGTGACATGCTGAGTCTCTGGGAAAGCAGAGATCCCAAAAGCTGTTGTGCCTGTGGATAGGCTGCAGAGGGATAGTGAAAAACTGCATTAGTTTTCAGGGCTAGCACCTTCCCTGTGGGAGAAGGAGCCGTAAGTTTGCCTTTTCAGAAAAAAGCTTCTGCCGAGAGCGAGCACCGTGACATGCTGAGTCTCTGGGAAAGCAGAGATCCCCAAAGCTGTTGTGCCTGTGGATAGGCTGCAGAGGGATAGTGAAAAACTGCATTAGTTTTCAGGGCTGGCACCTTCCCTGTGGGAGAAGGAGCCATAAGTTTGCCTTTTCAGAAAAAAGCTTCTGCCGAGAGCGAGCACCGTGACATGCTGAGTCTCTGGGAAAGCAGAGATCCCAAAAGCTGTTGCGCCTGTGGATAGGCTGCAGAGGGATAGTGAATACCAGCAAGATCTTTCAGGGCTAGCACCTTCCTTGTGGGAGAAGGAGCCACACTTTTGCCTTCTCAGAAAAAGCTTCTGCCGAGAACGAGCACCGTGACATGCTGAGTCTCTGGGAAAGCAGAGATCCCCAAAGCTGTTGTGCCTGTGGATAGGCTGCAGAGGGATAGTGAAAAACTGCATTAGTTTTCAGGGCTGGCACCTTCCCTGTGGGAGAAGGAGCCGAAAGTTTTCTTTTTCAGAAAAAAGCTTCTGCCGAGAGCGAGCACCGTGACATGCTGAGTCTCTGGGAAAGCAGAGATCCCCAAAGCTGTTGTGCCTGTGGATAGGCTGCAGAGGGATAGTGAAAAACTGCATTAGTTTTCAGGGCTGGCACCTTCCCTGTGGGAGAAGGAGCCGTAAGTTTGCCTTTTCAGAAAAAAGGTTCTGCCGAGAGCGAGCACCGTGACATGCTGAGTCTCTGGGAAAGCAGAGATCCCCAAAGCTGTTGTGCCTGTGGATAGGCTGCAGAGGGATAGTGAATACCAGCAAGATCTTTCAGGGCTAGCACCTTCCTTGTGGGAGAAGGAGCCACACTTTTGCCTTCTCAGAAAAAGCTTCTGCCGAGAGCGAGCACCGTGACATGCTGAGTCTCTGGGATAGCAGAGATCCCCAGTGCTGCTGCGGCTAAAGGATCCCCAGTGCTGTTGTGCCTGTGGATAGGCTGCAGGTGGCGGTGAAGACCACAAAATCTTTCAGGCCTGGCACTTGCCTTGCTGGAGAAGGAGCCAGACGTTTGCCTTTTCAGAAAAAAGCTTCTGCCGATAACGAGCACCGTGAGATGCTGAGTCTCAGGGAAAGCAGAGATCCCCAGTGCTGTTGTGCCTGTGGATAGGCTGCAGAGGGATAGTGAATACCAGCAAGATCTTTCAGGGCTAGCACCTTCCTTGTGGGAGAAGGAGCCAGACGTTTGCCTTCTCAGAAAAAGCTTCTGCCGAGAACCAGCACCGTGACATGCTGAGTCTCTGGGAAAGCAGAGATCCCCAAAGCTGTTGTGCCTGTGGATAGGCTGCAGAGGGATAGTGAAAAACTGCATTAGTTTTCAGGGCTGGCACCTTCCCTGTGGGAGAAGGAGCCGAAAGTTTTCTTTTTCAGAAAAAAGCTTCTGCCGAGAGCGAGCACCGTGACATGCTGAGTCTCTGGGAAAGCAGAGATCCCCAAAGCTGTTGTGCCTGTGGATAGGCTGCAGAGGGATAGTGAAAAACTGCATTAGTTTTCAGGGCTGGCACCTTCCCTGTGGGAGAAGGAGCCGTAAGTTTGCCTTTTCAGAAAAAAGCTTCTGCCGAGAGCGAGCACCGTGACATGCTGAGTCTCTGGGAAAGCAGAGATCCCCAAAGCTGTTGTGCCTGTGGATAGGCTGCAGAGGGATAGTGAAAAACTGCATTAGTTTTCAGGGCTGGCACCTTCCCTGTGGGAGAAGGAGCCGTAAGTTTGCCTTTTCAGAAAAAAGCTTCTGCCGAGAGCGAGCACCGTGACATGCTGAGTCTCTGGGAAAGCAGAGATCCCCAAAGCTGTTGTGCCTGTGGATAGGCTGCAGAGGGATAGTGAAAAACTGCATTAGTTTTCAGGGCTGGCACCTTCCCTGTGGGAGAAGGAGCCGTAAGTTTGCCTTTTCAGAAAAAAGCTTCTGCCGAGAGCGAGCACCGTGACATGCTGAGTCTCTGGGAAAGCAGAGATCCCAAAAGCTGTTGCGGCTAAAGATAGGCTGCAGAGGGATAGTGAATACCAGCAAGATCTTTCAGGGCTGGCACCTTCCTTGTGGGAGAAGGAGCCGTAAGTTTGCCTTTTCAGAAAAAGGCTCTGGCGAGAGTGAGCACCGTGACATGCTGAGTCTCTGGGAAAGCAGAGATCCCCAAAGCTGTTGTGCCTGTGGATAGGCTGCAGAGGGATAGTGAAAAACTGCATTAGTTTTCAGGGCTAGCACCTTCCCTGTGGGAGAAGGAGCCGTAAGTTTGCCTTTTCAGAAAAAAGCTTCTGCCGAGAGCGAGCACCGTGACATGCTGAGTCTCTGGGAAAGCAGAGATCCCCAAAGCTGTTGTGCCTGTGGATAGGCTGCAGAGGGATAGTGAAAAACTGCATTAGTTTTCAGGGCTGGCACCTTCCCTGTGGGAGAAGGAGCCGTAAGTTTGCCTTTTCAGAAAAAAGCTTCTGCCGAGAGCGAGCACCATGACATGCTGAGTCTCTGGGAAAGCAGAGATCCCAAAAGCTGTTGCGGCTAAAGATAGGCTGCAGAGGGATAGTGAATACCAGCAAGATCTTTCAGGGCTGGCACCTTCCTTGTGGGAGAAGGAGCCGTAAGTTTGCCTTTTCAGAAAAAGGCTCTGGCGAGAGTGAGCACCGTGACATGCTGAGTCTCTGGGAAAGCAGAGATCCCAAAAGCTGTTGTGCCTGTGGATAGGCTGCAGAGGGATAGTGAAAAACTGCATTAGTTTTCAGGGCTGGCACCTTCCCTGTGGGAGAAGGAGCCATAAGTTTGCCTTTTCAGAAAAAAGCTTCTGCCGAGAGCGAGCACCGTGACATGCTGAGTCTCTGGGAAAGCAGAGATCCCAAAAGCTGTTGCGCCTGTGGATAGGCTGCAGAGGGATAGTGAATACCAGCAAGATCTTTCAGGGCTAGCACCTTCCTTGTGGGAGAAGGAGCCACACTTTTGCCTTCTCAGAAAAAGCTTCTGCCGAGAACGAGCACCGTGACATGCTGAGTCTCTGGGAAAGCAGAGATCCCCAAAGCTGTTGTGCCTGTGGATAGGCTGCAGAGGGATAGTGAAAAACTGCATTAGTTTTCAGGGCTGGCACCTTCCCTGTGGGAGAAGGAGCCATAAGTTTGCCTTTTCAGAAAAAAGCTTCTGCCGAGAGCGAGCACCGTGACATGCTGAGTCTCTGGGAAAGCAGAGATCCCAAAAGCTGTTGCGCCTGTGGATAGGCTGCAGAGGGATAGTGAATACCAGCAAGATCTTTCAGGGCTAGCACCTTCCTTGTGGGAGAAGGAGCCACACTTTTGCCTTCTCAGAAAAAGCTTCTGCCGAGAACGAGCACCGTGACATGCTGAGTCTCTGGGAAAGCAGAGATCCCCAAAGCTGTTGTGCCTGTGGATAGGCTGCAGAGGGATAGTGAAAAACTGCATTAGTTTTCAGGGCTGGCACCTTCCCTGTGGGAGAAGGAGCCGAAAGTTTTCTTTTTCAGAAAAAAGCTTCTGCCGAGAGCGAGCACCGTGACATGCTGAGTCTCTGGGAAAGCAGAGATCCCCAAAGCTGTTGTGCCTGTGGATAGGCTGCAGAGGGATAGTGAAAAACTGCATTAGTTTTCAGGGCTGGCACCTTCCCTGTGGGAGAAGGAGCCGTAAGTTTGCCTTTTCAGAAAAAAGGTTCTGCCGAGAGCGAGCACCGTGACATGCTGAGTCTCTGGGAAAGCAGAGATCCCCAAAGCTGTTGTGCCTGTGGATAGGCTGCAGAGGGATAGTGAATACCAGCAAGATCTTTCAGGGCTAGCACCTTCCTTGTGGGAGAAGGAGCCACACTTTTGCCTTCTCAGAAAAAGCTTCTGCCGAGAGCGAGCACCGTGACATGCTGAGTCTCTGGGATAGCAGAGATCCCCAGTGCTGCTGCGGCTAAAGGATCCCCAGTGCTGTTGTGCCTGTGGATAGGCTGCAGGTGGCGGTGAAGACCACAAAATCTTTCAGGCCTGGCACTTGCCTTGCTGGAGAAGGAGCCAGACGTTTGCCTTTTCAGAAAAAAGCTTCTGCCGATAACGAGCACCGTGAGATGCTGAGTCTCAGGGAAAGCAGAGATCCCCAGTGCTGTTGTGCCTGTGGATAGGCTGCAGAGGGATAGTGAATACCAGCAAGATCTTTCAGGGCTAGCACCTTCCTTGTGGGAGAAGGAGCCAGACGTTTGCCTTCTCAGAAAAAGCTTCTGCCGAGAACCAGCACCGTGACATGCTGAGTCTCTGGGAAAGCAGAGATCCCCAAAGCTGTTGTGCCTGTGGATAGGCTGCAGAGGGATAGTGAAAAACTGCATTAGTTTTCAGGGCTGGCACCTTCCCTGTGGGAGAAGGAGCCGAAAGTTTTCTTTTTCAGAAAAAAGCTTCTGCCGAGAGCGAGCACCGTGACATGCTGAGTCTCTGGGAAAGCAGAGATCCCCAAAGCTGTTGTGCCTGTGGATAGGCTGCAGAGGGATAGTGAAAAACTGCATTAGTTTTCAGGGCTGGCACCTTCCCTGTGGGAGAAGGAGCCGTAAGTTTGCCTTTTCAGAAAAAAGCTTCTGCCGAGAGCGAGCACCGTGACATGCTGAGTCTCTGGGAAAGCAGAGATCCCCAAAGCTGTTGTGCCTGTGGATAGGCTGCAGAGGGATAGTGAAAAACTGCATTAGTTTTCAGGGCTGGCACCTTCCCTGTGGGAGAAGGAGCCGTAAGTTTGCCTTTTCAGAAAAAAGCTTCTGCCGAGAGCGAGCACCGTGACATGCTGAGTCTCTGGGAAAGCAGAGATCCCCAAAGCTGTTGTGCCTGTGGATAGGCTGCAGAGGGATAGTGAAAAACTGCATTAGTTTTCAGGGCTGGCACCTTCCCTGTGGGAGAAGGAGCCGTAAGTTTGCCTTTTCAGAAAAAAGCTTCTGCCGAGAGCGAGCACCATGACATGCTGAGTCTCTGGGAAAGCAGAGATCCCAAAAGCTGTTGCGGCTAAAGATAGGCTGCAGAGGGATAGTGAATACCAGCAAGATCTTTCAGGGCTGGCACCTTCCTTGAGGGAGAAGGAGCCGTAAGTTTGCCTTTTCAGAAAAAGGCTCTGGCGAGAGTGAGCACCGTGACATGCTGAGTCTCTGGGAAAGCAGATATCCCAAAAGCTGTTGTGCCTGTGGATAGGCTGCAGAGGGATAGTGAAAAACTGCATTAGTTTTCAGGGCTAGCACCTTCCCTGTGGGAGAAGGAGCCGTAAGTTTGCCTTTTCAGAAAAAAGCTTCTGCCGAGAGCGAGCACCGTGACATGCTGAGTCTCTGGGAAAGCAGAGATCCCCAAAGCTGTTGTGCCTGTGGATAGGCTGCAGAGGGATAGTGAAAAACTGCATTAGTTTTCAGGGCTGGCACCTTCCCTGTGGGAGAAGGAGCCGTAAGTTTGCCTTTTCAGAAAAAAGCTTCTGCCGAGAGCGAGCACCGTGACATGCTGAGTCTCTGGGAAAGCAGAGATCCCCAAAGCTGTTGTGCCTGTGGATAGGCTGCAGAGGGATAGTGAAAAACTGCATTAGTTTTCAGGGCTGGCACCTTCCCTGTGGGAGAAGGAGCCGTAAGTTTGCCTTTTCAGAAAAAAGCTTCTGCCGAGAGCGAGCACCGTGACATGCTGAGTCTCTGGGAAAGCAGAGATCCCCAAAGCTGTTGTGCCTGTGGATAGGCTGCAGAGGGATAGTGAAAAACTGCATTAGTTTTCAGGGCTGGCACCTTCCCTGAGGGAGAAGGAGCCGAAAGTTTGCCTTTTCAGAAAAAAGCTTCTGCCGAGAGCGAGCACCGTGACATGCTGAGTCTCTGGGAAAGCAGAGATCCCCAAAGCTGTTGTGCCTGTGGATAGGCTGCAGAGGGATAGTGAAAAACTGCATTAGTTTTCAGGGCTAGCACCTTCCCTGAGGGAGAAGGAGCCGAAAGTTTTCTTTTTCAGAAAAAAGCTTCTGCCGAGAGCGAGCACCGTGACATGCTGAGTCTCTGGGAAAGCAGAGATCCCCAAAGCTGTTGTGCCTGTGGATAGGCTGCAGAGGGATAGTGAAAAACTGCATTAGTTTTCAGGGCTAGCACCTTCCCTGTGGGAGAAGGAGCCGTAAGTTTGCCTTTTCAGAAAAAAGCTTCTGCCGAGAGCGAGCACCGTGACATGCTGAGTCTCTGGGAAAGCAGAGATCCCAAAAGCTGTTGTGCCTGTGGATAGGCTGCAGAGGGATAGTGAAAAACTGCATTAGTTTTCAGGGCTGGCACCTTCCCTGTGGGAGAAGGAGCCGTAAGTTTGCCTTTTCAGAAAAAAGCTTCTGCCGAGAGCGAGCACCGTGACATGCTGAGTCTCTGGGAAAGCAGAGATCCCCAAAGCTGTTGTGCCTGTGGATAGGCTGCAGAGGGATAGTGAAAAACTGCATTAGTTTTCAGGGCTGGCACCTTCCCTGTGGGAGAAGGAGCCGTAAGTTTGCCTTTTCAGAAAAAAGCTTCTGCCGAGAGCGAGCACCATGACATGCTGAGTCTCTGGGAAAGCAGAGATCCCAAAAGCTGTTGCGGCTAAAGATAGGCTGCAGAGGGATAGTGAATACCAGCAAGATCTTTCAGGGCTGGCACCTTCCTTGTGGGAGAAGGAGCCGTAAGTTTGCCTTTTCAGAAAAAAGCTTCTGCCGAGAGCGAGCACCGTGACATGCTGAGTCTCTGGGAAAGCAGAGATCCCAAAAGCTGTTGCGCCTGTGGATAGGCTGCAGAGGGATAGTGAATACCAGCAAGATCTTTCAGGGCTAGCACCTTCCTTGTGGGAGAAGGAGCCACACTTTTGCCTTCTCAGAAAAAGCTTCTGCCGAGAACGAGCACCGTGACATGCTGAGTCTCTGGGAAAGCAGAGATCCCCAAAGCTGTTGTGCCTGTGGATAGGCTGCAGAGGGATAGTGAAAAACTGCATTAGTTTTCAGGGCTAGCACCTTCCCTGAGGGAGAAGGAGCCGAAAGTTTTCTTTTTCAGAAAAAAGCTTCTGCCGAGAGCGAGCACCGTGACATGCTGAGTCTCTGGGAAAGCAGAGATCCCCAAAGCTGTTGTGCCTGTGGATAGGCTGCAGGGGGATAGTGAAAAACTGCATTAGTTTTCAGGGCTGGCACCTTCCCTGTGGGAGAAGGAGCCGTAAGTTTGCCTTTTCAGAAAAAAGCTTCTGCCGAGAGCGAGCACCGTGACATGCTGAGTCTCTGGGAAAGCAGAGATCCCCAAAGCTGTTGTGCCTGTGGATAGGCTGCAGAGGGATAGTGAAAAACTGCATTAGTTTTCAGGGCTGGCACCTTCCCTGTGGGAGAAGGAGCCGTAAGTTTGCCTTTTCAGAAAAAAGCTTCTGCCGAGAGCGAGCACCATGACATGCTGAGTCTCTGGGAAAGCAGAGATCCCAAAAGCTGTTGCGGCTAAAGATAGGCTGCAGAGGGATAGTGAATACCAGCAAGATCTTTCAGGGCTGGCACCTTCCTTGTGGGAGAAGGAGCCGTAAGTTTGCCTTTTCAGAAAAAAGCTTCTGCCGAGAGCGAGCACCGTGACATGCTGAGTCTCTGGGAAAGCAGAGATCCCAAAAGCTGTTGCGCCTGTGGATAGGCTGCAGAGGGATAGTGAATACCAGCAAGATCTTTCAGGGCTAGCACCTTCCTTGTGGGAGAAGGAGCCACACTTTTGCCTTCTCAGAAAAAGCTTCTGCCGAGAACGAGCACCGTGACATGCTGAGTCTCTGGGAAAGCAGAGATCCCCAAAGCTGTTGTGCCTGTGGATAGGCTGCAGAGGGATAGTGAAAAACTGCATTAGTTTTCAGGGCTAGCACCTTCCCTGAGGGAGAAGGAGCCGAAAGTTTTCTTTTTCAGAAAAAAGCTTCTGCCGAGAGCGAGCACCGTGACATGCTGAGTCTCTGGGAAAGCAGAGATCCCCAAAACTGTTGTGCCTGTGGATAGGCTGCAGGGGGATAGTGAAAAACTGCATTAGTTTTCAGGGCTGGCACCTTCCCTGTGGGAGAAGGAGCCGTAAGTTTGCCTTTTCAGAAAAAAGCTTCTGCCGAGAGCGAGCACCGTGACATGCTGAGTCTCTGGGAAAGCAGAGATCCCAAAAGCTGTTGTGCCTGTGGATAGGCTGCAGAGGGATAGTGAAAAACTGCATTAGTTTTCAGGGCTGGCACCTTCCCTGTGGGAGAAGGAGCCGTAAGTTTGCCTTTTCAGAAAAAAGCTTCTGCCGAGAGCGAGCACCGTGACATGCTGAGTCTCTGGGAAAGCAGAGATCCCCAAAGCTGTTGTGCCTGTGGATAGGCTGCAGAGGGATAGTGAAAAACTGCATTAGTTTTCATGGCTGGCACCTTCCCTGTGGGAGAAGGAGCCGTAAGTTTGCCTTTTCAGAAAAAAGCTTCTGCCGAGAGCGAGCACCGTGACATGCTGAGTCTCTGGGAAAGCAGAGATCCCCAAAGCTGTTGTGCCTGTGGATAGGCTGCAGAGGGATAGTGAAAAACTGCATTAGTTTTCAGGGCTGGCACCTTCCTTGTGGGAGAAGGAGCCGTAAGTTTGCCTTTTCAGAAAAAAGCTTCTGCCGAGAGCGAGCACCGTGACATGCTGAGTCTCTGGGAAAGCAGAGATCCCCAAAGCTGTTGTGCCTGTGGATAGGCTGCAGAGGGATAGTGAAAAACTGCATTAGTTTTCAGGGCTGGCACCTTCCCTGTGGGAGAAGGAGCCATAAGTTTGCCTTTTCAGAAAAAAGCTTCTGCCGAGAGCGAGCACCGTGACATGCTGAGTCTCTGGGAAAGCAGAGATCCCAAAAGCTGTTGCGCCTGTGGATAGGCTGCAGAGGGATAGTGAATACCAGCAAGATCTTTCAGGGCTAGCACCTTCCCTGAGGGAGAAGGAGCCACACTTTTGCCTTCTCAGAAAAAGCTTCTGCCGAGAACGAGCACCGTGACATGCTGAGTCTCTGGGAAAGCAGAGATCCCCAAAGCTGTTGTGCCTGTGGATAGGCTGCAGAGGGATAGTGAAAAACTGCATTAGTTTTCAGGGCTAGCACCTTCCCTGAGGGAGAAGGAGCCGAAAGTTTTCTTTTTCAGAAAAAAGCTTCTGCCGAGAGCGAGCACCGTGACATGCTGAGTCTCTGGGAAAGCAGAGATCCCCAAAGCTGTTGTGCCTGTGGATAGGCTGCAGAGGGATAGTGAAAAACTGCATTAGTTTTCAGGGCTGGCACCTTCCCTGTGGGAGAAGGAGCCGTAAGTTTGCCTTTTCAGAAAAAAGCTTCTGCCGAGAGCGAGCACCGTGACATGCTGAGTCTCTGGGAAAGCAGAGATCCCAAAAGCTGTTGTGCCTGTGGATAGGCTGCAGAGGGATAGTGAAAAACTGCATTAGTTTTCAGGGCTGGCACCTTCCCTGTGGGAGAAGGAGCCGTAAGTTTGCCTTTTCAGAAAAAAGCTTCTGCCGAGAGCAAGCACCGTGACATGCTGAGTCTCTGGGAAAGCAGAGATCCCCAAAGCTGTTGTGCCTGTTTATAGGCTGCTGAGGGATAGTGAAAAACTGCATTAGTTTTCATGGCTGGCACCTTCCCTGTGGGAGAAGGAGCCGTAAGTTTGCCTTTTCAGAAAAAAGCTTCTGCCGAGAGCGAGCACCGTGACATGCTGAGTCTCTGGGAAAGCAGAGATCCCCAAAGCTGTTGTGCCTGTGGATAGGCTGCAGAGGGATAGTGAAAAACTGCATTAGTTTTCAGGGCTGGCACCTTCCATGTGGGAGAAGGAGCCGTAAGTTTGCCTTTTCAGAAAAAAGCTTCTGCCGAGAGCGAGCACCGTGACATGCTGAGTCTCTGGGAAAGCAGAGATCCCCAAAGCTGTTGTGCCTGTGGATAGGCTGCAGAGGGATAGTGAAAAACTGCATTAGTTTTCAGGGCTAGCACCTTCCCTGAGGGAGAAGGAGCCGAAAGTTTTCTTTTTCAGAAAAAAGCTTCTGCCGAGAGCGAGCACCGTGACATGCTGAGTCTCTGGGAAAGCAGAGATCCCCAAAGCTGTTGTGCCTGTGGATAGGCTGCAGAGGGATAGTGAAAAAATGCATTAGTTTTCAGGGCTGGCACCTTCCCTGTGGGAGAAGGAGCCGTAAGTTTGCCTTTTCAGAAAAAAGCTTCTGCCGAGAGCGAGCACCGTGACATGCTGAGTCTCTGGGAAAGCAGAGATCCCCAAAGCTGTTGTGCCTGTGGATAGGCTGCAGAGGGATAGTGAAAAACTGCATTAGTTTTCAGGGCTGGCACCTTCCCTGTGGGAGAAGGAGCCGTAAGTTTGCCTTTTCAGAAAAAAGCTTCTGCCGAGAGCGAGCACCATGACATGCTGAGTCTCTGGGAAAGCAGAGATCCCCAGTGCTGTTGCGGCTAAAGATAGGCTGCAGAGGGATAGTGAATACCAGCAAGATCTTTCAGGGCTGGCACCTTCCTTGTGGGAGAAGGAGCCGTAAGTTTGCCTTTTCAGAAAAAGGCTCTGGCGAGAGTGAGCACCGTGACATGCTGAGTCTCTGGGAAAGCAGAGATCCCCAAAGCTGTTGTGCCTGTGGATAGGCTGCAGAGGGATAGTGAAAAACTGCATTAGTTTTCAGGGCTAGCACCTTCCCTGTGGGAGAAGGAGCCGTAAGTTTGCCTTTTCAGAAAAAAGCTTCTGCCGAGAGCGAGCACCGTGACATGCTGAGTCTCTGGGAAAGCAGAGATCCCCAAAGCTGTTGTGCCTGTGGATAGGCTGCAGAGGGATAGTGAAAAACTGCATTAGTTTTCAGGGCTGGCACCTTCCCTGTGGGAGAAGGAGCCATAAGTTTGCCTTTTCAGAAAAAAGCTTCTGCCGAGAGCGAGCACCGTGACATGCTGAGTCTCTGGGAAAGCAGAGATCCCAAAAGCTGTTGCGCCTGTGGATAGGCTGCAGAGGGATAGTGAATACCAGCAAGATCTTTCAGGGCTAGCACCTTCCTTGTGGGAGAAGGAGCCACACTTTTGCCTTCTCAGAAAAAGCTTCTGCCGAGAACGAGCACCGTGACATGCTGAGTCTCTGGGAAAGCAGAGATCCCCAAAGCTGTTGTGCCTGTGGATAGGCTGCAGAGGGATAGTGAATACCAGCAAGATCTTTCAGGGCTGGCACCTTCCTTGTGGGAGAAGGAGCCGTAAGTTTGCCTTTTCAGAAAAAAGCTTCTGCCGAGAGCGAGCACCGTGACATGCTGAGTCTCTGGGAAAGCAGAGATCCCAAAAGCTGTTGTGCCTGTGGATAGGCTGCAGAGGGATAGTGAAAAACTGCATTAGTTTTCAGGGCTGGCACCTTCCCTGTGGGAGAAGGAGCCGTAAATTTGCCTTTTCAGAAAAAAGCTTCTGCCGAGAGCGAGCACCGTGACATGCTGAGTCTCTGGGAAAGCAGAGATCCCAAAAGCTGTTGTGCCTGTGGATAGGCTGCAGAGGGATAGTGAAAAACTGCATTAGTTTTCAGGGCTGGCACCTTCCCTGTGGGAGAAGGAGCCGTAAGTTTGCCTTTTCAGAAAAAAGCTTCTGCCGAGAGCGAGCACCATGACATGCTGAGTCTCTGGGAAAGCAGAGATCCCCAGTGCTGTTGCGGCTAAAGATAGGCTGCAGAGGGATAGTGAATACCAGCAAGATCTTTCAGGGCTGGCACCTTCCTTGTGGGAGAAGGAGCCGTAAGTTTGCCTTTTCAGAAAAAGGCTCTGGCGAGAGTGAGCACCGTGACATGCTGAGTCTCTGGGAAAGCAGAGATCCCCAAAGCTGTTGTGCCTGTGGATAGGCTGCAGAGGGATAGTGAAAAACTGCATTAGTTTTCAGGGCTGGCACCTTCCCTGTGGGAGAAGGAGCCATAAGTTTGCCTTTTCAGAAAAAAGCTTCTGCCGAGAGCGAGCACCGTGACATGCTGAGTCTCTGGGAAAGCAGAGATCCCAAAAGCTGTTGCGCCTGTGGATAGGCTGCAGAGGGATAGTGAATACCAGCAAGATCTTTCAGGGCTAGCACCTTCCTTGTGGGAGAAGGAGCCACACTTTTGCCTTCTCAGAAAAAGCTTCTGCCGAGAACGAGCACCGTGACATGCTGAGTCTCTGGGAAAGCAGAGATCCCCAAAGCTGTTGTGCCTGTGGATAGGCTGCAGAGGGATAGTGAAAAACTGCATTAGTTTTCAGGGCTGGCACCTTCCCTGTGGGAGAAGGAGCCGTAAGTTTGCCTTTTCAGAAAAAAGCTTCTGCCGAGAGCGAGCACCGTGACATGCTGAGTCTCTGGGAAAGCAGAGATCCCCAAAGCTGTTGTGCCTGTGGATAGGCTGCAGAGGGATAGTGAAAAACTGCATTAGTTTTCAGGGCTGGCACCTTCCCTGTGGGAGAAGGAGCCGTAAGTTTGCCTTTTCAGAAAAAAGCTTCTGCCGAGAGCGAGCACCGTGACATGCTGAGTCTCTGGGAAAGCAGAGATCCCCAAAGCTGTTGTGCCTGTGGATAGGCTGCAGAGGGATAGTGAAAAACTGCATTAGTTTTCAGGGCTGGCACCTTCCCTGTGGGAGAAGGAGCCGTAAGTTTGCCTTTTCAGAAAAAAGCTTCTGCCGAGAGCGAGCACCGTGACATGCTGAGTCTCTGGGAAAGCAGAGATCCCCAAAGCTGTTGTGCCTGTGGATAGGCTGCAGAGGGATAGTGAATACCAGCAAGATCTTTCAGGGCTGGCACCTTCCTTGTGGGAGAAGGAGCCGTAAGTTTGCCTTTTCAGAAAAAAGCTTCTGCCGAGAGCGAGCACCGTGACATGCTGAGTCTCTGGGAAAGCAGAGATCCCAAAAGCTGTTGTGCCTGTGGATAGGCTGCAGAGGGATAGTGAAAAACTGCATTAGTTTTCAGGGCTGGCACCTTCCCTGTGGGAGAAGGAGCCGTAAATTTGCCTTTTCAGAAAAAAGCTTCTGCCGAGAGCGAGCACCGTGACATGCTGAGTCTCTGGGAAAGCAGAGATCCCAAAAGCTGTTGTGCCTGTGGATAGGCTGCAGAGGGATAGTGAAAAACTGCATTAGTTTTCAGGGCTGGCACCTTCCCTGTGGGAGAAGGAGCCGTAAGTTTGCCTTTTCAGAAAAAAGCTTCTGCCGAGAGCGAGCACCATGACATGCTGAGTCTCTGGGAAAGCAGAGATCCCCAGTGCTGTTGCGGCTAAAGATAGGCTGCAGAGGGATAGTGAATACCAGCAAGATCTTTCAGGGCTGGCACCTTCCTTGTGGGAGAAGGAGCCGTAAGTTTGCCTTTTCAGAAAAAGGCTCTGGCGAGAGTGAGCACCGTGACATGCTGAGTCTCTGGGAAAGCAGAGATCCCCAAAGCTGTTGTGCCTGTGGATAGGCTGCAGAGGGATAGTGAAAAACTGCATTAGTTTTCAGGGCTGGCACCTTCCCTGTGGGAGAAGGAGCCATAAGTTTGCCTTTTCAGAAAAAAGCTTCTGCCGAGAGCGAGCACCGTGACATGCTGAGTCTCTGGGAAAGCAGAGATCCCAAAAGCTGTTGCGCCTGTGGATAGGCTGCAGAGGGATAGTGAATACCAGCAAGATCTTTCAGGGCTAGCACCTTCCTTGTGGGAGAAGGAGCCACACTTTTGCCTTCTCAGAAAAAGCTTCTGCCGAGAACGAGCACCGTGACATGCTGAGTCTCTGGGAAAGCAGAGATCCCCAAAGCTGTTGTGCCTGTGGATAGGCTGCAGAGGGATAGTGAAAAACTGCATTAGTTTTCATGGCTGGCACCTTCCCTGTGGGAGAAGGAGCCGTAAGTTTGCCTTTTCAGAAAAAAGCTTCTGCCGAGAGCGAGCACCGTGACATGCTGAGTCTCTGGGAAAGCAGAGATCCCCAAAGCTGTTGTGCCTGTGGATAGGCTGCAGAGGGATAGTGAAAAACTGCATTAGTTTTCAGGGCTGGCACCTTCCTTGTGGGAGAAGGAGCCGTAAGTTTGCCTTTTCAGAAAAAAGCTTCTGCCGAGAGCGAGCACCGTGACATGCTGAGTCTCTGGGAAAGCAGAGATCCCCAAAGCTGTTGTGCCTGTGGATAGGCTGCAGAGGGATAGTGAAAAACTGCATTAGTTTTCAGGGCTGGCACCTTCCCTGTGGGAGAAGGAGCCGTAAGTTTGCCTTTTCAGAAAAAAGCTTCTGCCGAGAGCGAGCACCGTGACATGCTGAGTCTCTGGGAAAGCAGAGATCCCCAAAGCTGTTGTGCCTGTGGATAGGCTGCAGAGGGATAGTGAATACCAGCAAGATCTTTCAGGGCTGGCACCTTCCTTGTGGGAGAAGGAGCCGTAAGTTTGCCTTTTCAGAAAAAGGCTCTGGCGAGAGTGAGCACTGTGACATGCTGAGTCTCTGGGAAAGCAGAGATCCCCAAAGCTGTTGTGCCTGTGGATAGGCTGCAGAGGGATAGTGAATACCAGCAAGATCTTTCAGGGCTAGCACCTTCCTTGTGGGAGAAGGAGCCGTAAGTTTGCCTTTTCAGAAAAAAGCTTCTGCCGAGAGCGAGCACCATGACATGCTGAGTCTCTGGGAAAGCAGAGATCCCCAAAGCTGTTGTGCCTGTGGATAGGCTGCAGAGGGATAGTGAAAAACTGCATTAGTTTTCAGGGCTGGCACCTTCCCTGTGGGAGAAGGAGCCGTAAGTTTGCCTTTTCAGAAAAAAGCTTCTGCCGAGAGCGAGCACCGTGACATGCTGAGTCTCTGGGAAAGCAGAGATCCCAAAAGCTGTTGTGCCTGTGGATAGGCTGCAGAGGGATAGTGAAAAACTGCATTAGTTTTCAGGGCTGGCACCTTCCCTGTGGGAGAAGGAGCCGTAAGTTTGCCTTTTCAGAAAAAAGCTTCTGCCGAGAGCGAGCACCGTGACATGCTGAGTCTCTGGGAAAGCAGAGATCCCCAAAGCTGTTGTGCCTGTGGATAGGCTGCAGGGGGATAGTGAAAAACTGCATTAGTTTTCAGGGCTGGCACCTTCCCTGTGGGAGAAGGAGCCGTAAGTTTGCCTTTTCAGAAAAAAGCTTCTGCCGAGAGCGAGCACCGTGACATGCTGAGTCTCTGGGAAAGCAGAGATCCCCAAAGCTGTTGTGCCTGTGGATAGGCTGCAGAGGGATAGTGAAAAACTGCATTAGTTTTCAGGGCTGGCACCTTCCCTGTGGGAGAAGGAGCCGTAAGTTTGCCTTTTCAGAAAAAAGCTTCTGCCGAGAGCGAGCACCGTGACATGCTGAGTCTCTGGGAAAGCAGAGATCCCCAAAGCTGTTGTGCCTGTGGATAGGCTGCAGAGGGATAGTGAAAAACTGCATTAGTTTTCAGGGCTGGCACCTTCCCTGTGGGAGAAGGAGCCGTAAGTTTGCCTTTTCAGAAAAAAGCTTCTGCCGAGAGCAAGCACCGTGACATGCTGAGTCTCTGGGAAAGCAGAGATCCCCAAAGCTGTTGTGCCTGTGGATAGGCTGCAGAGGGATAGTGAAAAACTGCATTAGTTTTCAGGGCTGGCACCTTCCCTGTGGGAGAAGGAGCCGTAAGTTTGCCTTTTCAGAAAAAAGCTTCTGCCGAGAGCGAGCACCGTGACATGCTGAGTCTCTGGGAAAGCAGAGATCCCCAAAGCTTTTGTGCCTGTGGATAGGCTGCAGAGGGATAGTGAAAAACTGCATTAGTTTTCAGGGCTGGCACCTTCCCTGTGGGAGAAGGAGCCGTAAGTTTGCCTTTTCAGAAAAAAGCTTCTGCCGAGAGCGAGCACCGTGACATGCTGAGTCTCTGGGAAAGCAGAGATCCCCAAAGCTGTTGTGCCTGTGGATAGGCTGCAGAGGGATAGTGAAAAACTGCATTAGTTTTCAGGGCTGGCACCTTCCCTGTGGGAGAAGGAGCCGTAAGTTTGCCTTTTCAGAAAAAAGCTTCTGCCGAGAGCGAGCACCGTGACATGCTGAGTCTCTGGGAAAGCAGAGATCCCCAAAGCTGTTGTGCCTGTGGATAGGCTGCAGAGGGATAGTGAAAAACTGCATTAGTTTTCAGGGCTGGCACCTTCCCTGTGGGAGAAGGAGCCGTAAGTTTGCCTTTTCAGAAAAAAGCTTCTGCCGAGAGCGAGCACCGTGACATGCTGAGTCTCTGGGAAAGCAGAGATCCCCAAAGCTGTTGTGCCTGTGGATAGGCTGCAGAGGGATAGTGAAAAACTGCATTAGTTTTCAGGGCTGGCACCTTCCCTGTGGGAGAAGGAGCCATAAGTTTGCCTTTTCAGAAAAAAGCTTCTGCCGATAGCGAGCACCGTGACATGCTGAGTCTCTGGGAAAGCAGAGATCCCAAAAGCTGTTGTGCCTGTGGATAGGCTGCAGAGGGATAGTGAATACCAGCAAGATCTTTCAGGGCTAGCACCTTCCTTGTGGGAGAAGGAGCCACACTTTTGCCTTCTCAGAAAAAGCTTCTGCCGAGAACGAGCACCGTGACATGCTGAGTCTCTGGGAAAGCAGAGATCCCCAAAGCTGTTGTGCCTGTGGATAGGCTGCAGAGGGATAGTGAAAAACTGCATTAGTTTTCAGGGCTAGCACCTTCCCTGAGGGAGAAGGAGCCGAAAGTTTTCTTTTTCAGAAAAAAGCTTCTGCCGAGAGCGAGCACCGTGACATGCTGAGTCTCTGGGAAAGCAGAGATCCCCAAAGCTGTTGTGCCTGTGGATAGGCTGCAGGGGGATAGTGAAAAACTGCATTAGTTTTCAGGGCTGGCACCTTCCCTGTGGGAGAAGGAGCCGTAAGTTTGCCTTTTCAGAAAAAAGCTTCTGCCGAGAGCGAGCACCGTGACATGCTGAGTCTCTGGGAAAGCAGAGATCCCCAAAGCTGTTGTGCCTGTGGATAGGCTGCAGAGGGATAGTGAAAAACTGCATTAGTTTTCAGGGCTGGCACCTTCCCTGTGGGAGAAGGAGCCGTAAGTTTGCCTTTTCAGAAAAAAGCTTCTGCCGAGAGCGAGCACCGTGACATGCTGAGTCTCTGGGAAAGCAGAGATCCCAAAAGCTGTTGTGCCTGTGGATAGGCTGCAGAGGGATAGTGAATACCAGCAAGATCTTTCAGGGCTAGCACCTTCCTTGTGGGAGAAGGAGCCACACTTTTGCCTTCTCAGAAAAAGCTTCTGCCGAGAACGAGCACCGTGACATGCTGAGTCTCTGGGAAAGCAGAGATCCCCAAAGCTGTTGTGCCTGTGGATAGGCTGCAGAGGGATAGTGAAAAACTGCATTAGTTTTCAGGGCTGGCACCTTCCCTGTGGGAGAAGGAGCCGTAAGTTTGCCTTTTCAGAAAAAAGCTTCTGCCGAGAGCGAGCACCGTGACATGCTGAGTCTCTGGGAAAGCAGAGATCCCCAAAGCTGTTGTGCCTGTGGATAGGCTGCAGAGGGATAGTGAAAAACTGCATTAGTTTTCAGGGCTGGCACCTTCCTTGTGGGAGAAGGAGCCGTAAGTTTGCCTTTTCAGAAAAAAGCTTCTGCCGAGAGCGAGCACCGTGACATGCTGAGTCTCTGGGAAAGCAGAGATCCCCAAAGCTGTTGTGCCTGTGGATAGGCTGCAGAGGGATAGTGAAAAACTGCATTAGTTTTCAGGGCTGGCACCTTCCCTGTGGGAGAAGGAGCCGTAAGTTTGCCTTTTCAGAAAAAAGCTTCTGCCGAGAGCGAGCACCGTGACATGCTGAGTCTCTGGGAAAGCAGAGATCCCCAAAGCTGTTGTGCCTGTGGATAGGCTGCAGAGGGATAGTGAATACCAGCAAGATCTTTCAGGGCTGGCACCTTCCTTGTGGGAGAAGGAGCCGTAAGTTTGCCTTTTCAGAAAAAGGCTCTGGCGAGAGTGAGCACTGTGACATGCTGAGTCTCTGGGAAAGCAGAGATCCCCAAAGCTGTTGTGCCTGTGGATAGGCTGCAGAGGGATAGTGAATACCAGCAAGATCTTTCAGGGCTAGCACCTTCCTTGTGGGAGAAGGAGCCGTAATTTTGCCTTTTCAGAAAAAAGCTTCTGCCGAGAGCGAGCACCATGACATGCTGAGTCTCTGGGAAAGCAGAGATCCCCAAAGCTGTTGTGCCTGTGGATAGGCTGCAGAGGGATAGTGAAAAACTGCATTAGTTTTCAGGGCTGGCACCTTCCCTGTGGGAGAAGGAGCCGTAAGTTTGCCTTTTCAGAAAAAAGCTTCTGCCGAGAGCGAGCACCGTGACATGCTGAGTCTCTGGGAAAGCAGAGATCCCCAAAGCTGTTGTGCCTGTGGATAGGCTGCAGAGGGATAGTGAAAAACTGCATTAGTTTTCAGGGCTGGCACCTTCCCTGTGGGAGAAGGAGCCGTAAGTTTGCCTTTTCAGAAAAAAGCTTCTGCCGAGAGCGAGCACCGTGACATGCTGAGTCTCTGGGAAAGCAGAGATCCCCAAAGCTGTTGTGCCTGTGGATAGGCTGCAGGGGGATAGTGAAAAACTGCATTAGTTTTCAGGGCTGGCACCTTCCCTGTGGGAGAAGGAGCCGTAAGTTTGCCTTTTCAGAAAAAAGCTTCTGCCGAGAGCGAGCACCGTGACATGCTGAGTCTCTGGGAAAGCAGAGATCCCCAAAGCTGTTGTGCCTGTGGATAGGCTGCAGGGGGATAGTGAAAAACTGCATTAGTTTTCAGGGCTGGCACCTTCCCTGTGGGAGAAGGAGCCGTAAGTTTGCCTTTTCAGAAAAAAGCTTCTGCCGAGAGCGAGCACCGTGACATGCTGAGTCTCTGGGAAAGCAGAGATCCCCAAAGCTGTTGTGCCTGTGGATAGGCTGCAGAGGGATAGTGAAAAACTGCATTAGTTTTCAGGGCTGGCACCTTCCCTGTGGGAGAAGGAGCCGTAAGTTTGCCTTTTCAGAAAAAAGCTTCTGCCGAGAGCGAGCACCGTGACATGCTGAGTCTCTGGGAAAGCAGAGATCCCAAAAGCTGTTGTGCCTGTGGATCGGCTGCAGAGGGATAGTGAAAAACTGCATTAGTTTTCAGGGCTGGCACCTTCCCTGTGGGAGAAGGAGCCGTAAGTTTGCCTTTTCAGAAAAAAGCTTCTGCCGAGAGCGAGCACCGTGACATGCTGAGTCTCTGGGAAAGCAGAGATCCCCAAAGCTTTTGTGCCTGTGGATAGGCTGCAGTGGGATAGTGAAAAACTGCATTAGTTTTCAGGGCTGGCACCTTCCCTGTGGGAGAAGGAGCCGTAAGTTTGCCTTTTCAGAAAAAAGCTTCTGCCGAGAGCGAGCACCGTGACATGCTGAGTCTCTGGGAAAGCAGAGATCCCCAAAGCTGTTGTGCCTGTGGATAGGCTGCAGAGGGATAGTGAAAAACTGCATTAGTTTTCAGGGCTGGCACCTTCCCTGTGGGAGAAGGAGCCGTAAGTTTGCCTTTTCAGAAAAAAGCTTCTGCCGAGAGCGAGCACCGTGACATGCTGAGTCTCTGGGAAAGCAGAGATCCCCAAAGCTGTTGTGCCTGTGGATAGGCTGCAGAGGGATAGTGAAAAACTGCATTAGTTTTCAGGGCTGGCACCTTCCCTGTGGGAGAAGGAGCCGTAAGTTTGCCTTTTCAGAAAAAAGCTTCTGCCGAGAGCGAGCACCGTGACATGCTGAGTCTCTGGGAAAGCAGAGATCCCCAAAGCTGTTGTGCCTGTGGATAGGCTGCAGAGGGATAGTGAAAAACTGCATTAGTTTTCAGGGCTGGCACCTTCCCTGTGGGAGAAGGAGCCATAAGTTTGCCTTTTCAGAAAAAAGCTTCTGCCGAGAGCGAGCACCGTGACATGCTGAGTCTCTGGGAAAGCAGAGATCCCAAAAGCTGTTGCGCCTGTGGATAGGCTGCAGAGGGATAGTGAATACCAGCAAGATCTTTCAGGGCTAGCACCTTCCTTGTGGGAGAAGGAGCCACACTTTTGCCTTCTCAGAAAAAGCTTCTGCCGAGAACGAGCACCGTGACATGCTGAGTCTCTGGGAAAGCAGAGATCCCCAAAGCTGTTGTGCCTGTGGATAGGCTGCAGAGGGATAGTGAAAAACTGCATTAGTTTTCAGGGCTGGCACCTTCCCTGTGGGAGAAGGAGCCGTAAGTTTGCCTTTTCAGAAAAAAGCTTCTGCCGAGAGCGAGCACCGTGACATGCTGAGTCTCTGGGAAAGCAGAGATCCCCAAAGCTGTTGTGCCTGTGGATAGGCTGCAGAGGGATAGTGAAAAACTGCATTAGTTTTCAGGGCTGGCACCTTCCCTGTGGGAGAAGGAGCCGTAAGTTTGCCTTTTCAGAAAAAAGCTTCTGCCGAGAGCGAGCACCGTGACATGCTGAGTCTCTGGGAAAGCAGAGATCCCCAAAGCTGTTGTGCCTGTGGATAGGCTGCAGAGGGATAGTGAAAAACTGCATTAGTTTTCAGGGCTGGCACCTTCCCTGTGGGAGAAGGAGCCGTAAGTTTGCCTTTTCAGAAAAAAGCTTCTGCCGAGAGCGAGCACCGTGACATGCTGAGTCTCTGGGAAAGCAGAGATCCCCAAAGCTGTTGTGCCTGTGGATAGGCTGCAGAGGGATAGTGAATACCAGCAAGATCTTTCAGGGCTGGCACCTTCCTTGTGGGAGAAGGAGCCGTAAGTTTGCCTTTTCAGAAAAAAGCTTCTGCCGAGAGCGAGCACCGTGACATGCTGAGTCTCTGGGAAAGCAGAGATCCCAAAAGCTGTTGTGCCTGTGGATAGGCTGCAGAGGGATAGTGAAAAACTGCATTAGTTTTCAGGGCTGGCACCTTCCCTGTGGGAGAAGGAGCCGTAAATTTGCCTTTTCAGAAAAAAGCTTCTGCCGAGAGCGAGCACCGTGACATGCTGAGTCTCTGGGAAAGCAGAGATCCCAAAAGCTGTTGTGCCTGTGGATAGGCTGCAGAGGGATAGTGAAAAACTGCATTAGTTTTCAGGGCTGGCACCTTCCCTGTGGGAGAAGGAGCCGTAAGTTTGCCTTTTCAGAAAAAAGCTTCTGCCGAGAGCGAGCACCATGACATGCTGAGTCTCTGGGAAAGCAGAGATCCCCAGTGCTGTTGCGGCTAAAGATAGGCTGCAGAGGGATAGTGAATACCAGCAAGATCTTTCAGGGCTGGCACCTTCCTTGTGGGAGAAGGAGCCGTAAGTTTGCCTTTTCAGAAAAAGGCTCTGGCGAGAGTGAGCACCGTGACATGCTGAGTCTCTGGGAAAGCAGAGATCCCCAAAGCTGTTGTGCCTGTGGATAGGCTGCAGAGGGATAGTGAAAAACTGCATTAGTTTTCAGGGCTGGCACCTTCCCTGTGGGAGAAGGAGCCATAAGTTTGCCTTTTCAGAAAAAAGCTTCTGCCGAGAGCGAGCACCGTGACATGCTGAGTCTCTGGGAAAGCAGAGATCCCAAAAGCTGTTGCGCCTGTGGATAGGCTGCAGAGGGATAGTGAATACCAGCAAGATCTTTCAGGGCTAGCACCTTCCTTGTGGGAGAAGGAGCCACACTTTTGCCTTCTCAGAAAAAGCTTCTGCCGAGAACGAGCACCGTGACATGCTGAGTCTCTGGGAAAGCAGAGATCCCCAAAGCTGTTGTGCCTGTGGATAGGCTGCAGAGGGATAGTGAAAAACTGCATTAGTTTTCATGGCTGGCACCTTCCCTGTGGGAGAAGGAGCCGTAAGTTTGCCTTTTCAGAAAAAAGCTTCTGCCGAGAGCGAGCACCGTGACATGCTGAGTCTCTGGGAAAGCAGAGATCCCCAAAGCTGTTGTGCCTGTGGATAGGCTGCAGAGGGATAGTGAAAAACTGCATTAGTTTTCAGGGCTGGCACCTTCCTTGTGGGAGAAGGAGCCGTAAGTTTGCCTTTTCAGAAAAAAGCTTCTGCCGAGAGCGAGCACCGTGACATGCTGAGTCTCTGGGAAAGCAGAGATCCCCAAAGCTGTTGTGCCTGTGGATAGGCTGCAGAGGGATAGTGAAAAACTGCATTAGTTTTCAGGGCTGGCACCTTCCCTGTGGGAGAAGGAGCCGTAAGTTTGCCTTTTCAGAAAAAAGCTTCTGCCGAGAGCGAGCACCGTGACATGCTGAGTCTCTGGGAAAGCAGAGATCCCCAAAGCTGTTGTGCCTGTGGATAGGCTGCAGAGGGATAGTGAATACCAGCAAGATCTTTCAGGGCTGGCACCTTCCTTGTGGGAGAAGGAGCCGTAAGTTTGCCTTTTCAGAAAAAGGCTCTGGCAAGAGTGAGCACTGTGACATGCTGAGTCTCTGGGAAAGCAGAGATCCCCAAAGCTGTTGTGCCTGTGGATAGGCTGCAGAGGGATAGTGAATACCAGCAAGATCTTTCAGGGCTAGCACCTTCCTTGTGGGAGAAGGAGCCGTAAGTTTGCCTTTTCAGAAAAAAGCTTCTGCCGAGAGCGAGCACCATGACATGCTGAGTCTCTGGGAAAGCAGAGATCCCCAAAGCTGTTGTGCCTGTGGATAGGCTGCAGAGGGATAGTGAAAAACTGCATTAGTTTTCAGGGCTGGCACCTTCCCTGTGGGAGAAGGAGCCGTAAGTTTGCCTTTTCAGAAAAAAGCTTCTGCCGAGAGCGAGCACCGTGACATGCTGAGTCTCTGGGAAAGCAGAGATCCCAAAAGCTGTTGTGCCTGTGGATAGGCTGCAGAGGGATAGTGAAAAACTGCATTAGTTTTCAGGGCTGGCACCTTCCCTGTGGGAGAAGGAGCCGTAAGTTTGCCTTTTCAGAAAAAAGCTTCTGCCGAGAGCGAGCACCGTGACATGCTGAGTCTCTGGGAAAGCAGAGATCCCCAAAGCTGTTGTGCCTGTGGATAGGCTGCAGGGGGATAGTGAAAAACTGCATTAGTTTTCAGGGCTGGCACCTTCCCTGTGGGAGAAGGAGCCGTAAGTTTGCCTTTTCAGAAAAAAGCTTCTGCCGAGAGCGAGCACCGTGACATGCTGAGTCTCTGGGAAAGCAGAGATCCCCAAAGCTGTTGTGCCTGTGGATAGGCTGCAGAGGGATAGTGAAAAACTGCATTAGTTTTCAGGGCTGGCACCTTCCCTGTGGGAGAAGGAGCCGTAAGTTTGCCTTTTCAGAAAAAAGCTTCTGCCGAGAGCGAGCACCGTGACATGCTGAGTCTCTGGGAAAGCAGAGATCCCCAAAGCTGTTGTGCCTGTGGATAGGCTGCAGAGGGATAGTGAAAAACTGCATTAGTTTTCAGGGCTGGCACCTTCCCTGTGGGAGAAGGAGCCGTAAGTTTGCCTTTTCAGAAAAAAGCTTCTGCCGAGAGCAAGCACCGTGACATGCTGAGTCTCTGGGAAAGCAGAGATCCCAAAAGCTGTTGTGCCTGTGGATAGGCTGCAGAGGGATAGTGAAAAACTGCATTAGTTTTCAGGGCTGGCACCTTCCCTGTGGGAGAAGGAGCCGTAAGTTTGCCTTTTCAGAAAAAAGCTTCTGCCGAGAGCGAGCACCGTGACATGCTGAGTCTCTGGGAAAGCAGAGATCCCCAAAGCTTTTGTGCCTGTGGATAGGCTGCAGAGGGATAGTGAAAAACTGCATTAGTTTTCAGGGCTGGCACCTTCCCTGTGGGAGAAGGAGCCGTAAGTTTGCCTTTTCAGAAAAAAGCTTCTGCCGAGAGCGAGCACCGTGACATGCTGAGTCTCTGGGAAAGCAGAGATCCCCAAAGCTGTTGTGCCTGTGGATAGGCTGCAGAGGGATAGTGAAAAACTGCATTAGTTTTCAGGGCTGGCACCTTCCCTGTGGGAGAAGGAGCCGTAAGTTTGCCTTTTCAGAAAAAAGCTTCTGCCGAGAGCGAGCACCGTGACATGCTGAGTCTCTGGGAAAGCAGAGATCCCCAAAGCTGTTGTGCCTGTGGATAGGCTGCAGAGGGATAGTGAAAAACTGCATTAGTTTTCAGGGCTGGCACCTTCCCTGTGGGAGAAGGAGCCGTAAGTTTGCCTTTTCAGAAAAAAGCTTCTGCCGAGAGCGAGCACCGTGACATGCTGAGTCTCTGGGAAAGCAGAGATCCCCAAAGCTGTTGTGCCTGTGGATAGGCTGCAGAGGGATAGTGAAAAACTGCATTAGTTTTCAGGGCTGGCACCTTCCCTGTGGGAGAAGGAGCCATAAGTTTGCCTTTTCAGAAAAAAGCTTCTGCCGATAGCGAGCACCGTGACATGCTGAGTCTCTGGGAAAGCAGAGATCCCAAAAGCTGTTGTGCCTGTGGATAGGCTGCAGAGGGATAGTGAATACCAGCAAGATCTTTCAGGGCTAGCACCTTCCTTGTGGGAGAAGGAGCCACACTTTTGCCTTCTCAGAAAAAGCTTCTGCCGAGAACGAGCACCGTGACATGCTGAGTCTCTGGGAAAGCAGAGATCCCCAAAGCTGTTGTGCCTGTGGATAGGCTGCAGAGGGATAGTGAAAAACTGCATTAGTTTTCAGGGCTAGCACCTTCCCTGAGGGAGAAGGAGCCGAAAGTTTTCTTTTTCAGAAAAAAGCTTCTGCCGAGAGCGAGCACCGTGACATGCTGAGTCTCTGGGAAAGCAGAGATCCCCAAAGCTGTTGTGCCTGTGGATAGGCTGCAGGGGGATAGTGAAAAACTGCATTAGTTTTCAGGGCTGGCACCTTCCCTGTGGGAGAAGGAGCCGTAAGTTTGCCTTTTCAGAAAAAAGCTTCTGCCGAGAGCGAGCACCGTGACATGCTGAGTCTCTGGGAAAGCAGAGATCCCCAAAGCTGTTGTGCCTGTGGATAGGCTGCAGAGGGATAGTGAAAAACTGCATTAGTTTTCAGGGCTGGCACCTTCCCTGTGGGAGAAGGAGCCGTAAGTTTGCCTTTTCAGAAAAAAGCTTCTGCCGAGAGCGAGCACCGTGACATGCTGAGTCTCTGGGAAAGCAGAGATCCCAAAAGCTGTTGTGCCTGTGGATAGGCTGCAGAGGGATAGTGAATACCAGCAAGATCTTTCAGGGCTAGCACCTTCCTTGTGGGAGAAGGAGCCACACTTTTGCCTTCTCAGAAAAAGCTTCTGCCGAGAACGAGCACCGTGACATGCTGAGTCTCTGGGAAAGCAGAGATCCCCAAAGCTGTTGTGCCTGTGGATAGGCTGCAGAGGGATAGTGAAAAACTGCATTAGTTTTCAGGGCTGGCACCTTCCCTGTGGGAGAAGGAGCCGTAAGTTTGCCTTTTCAGAAAAAAGCTTCTGCCGAGAGCGAGCACCGTGACATGCTGAGTCTCTGGGAAAGCAGAGATCCCCAAAGCTGTTGTGCCTGTGGATAGGCTGCAGAGGGATAGTGAAAAACTGCATTAGTTTTCAGGGCTGGCACCTTCCTTGTGGGAGAAGGAGCCGTAAGTTTGCCTTTTCAGAAAAAAGCTTCTGCCGAGAGCGAGCACCGTGACATGCTGAGTCTCTGGGAAAGCAGAGATCCCCAAAGCTGTTGTGCCTGTGGATAGGCTGCAGAGGGATAGTGAAAAACTGCATTAGTTTTCAGGGCTGGCACCTTCCCTGTGGGAGAAGGAGCCGTAAGTTTGCCTTTTCAGAAAAAAGCTTCTGCCGAGAGCGAGCACCGTGACATGCTGAGTCTCTGGGAAAGCAGAGATCCCCAAAGCTGTTGTGCCTGTGGATAGGCTGCAGAGGGATAGTGAATACCAGCAAGATCTTTCAGGGCTGGCACCTTCCTTGTGGGAGAAGGAGCCGTAAGTTTGCCTTTTCAGAAAAAGGCTCTGGCGAGAGTGAGCACTGTGACATGCTGAGTCTCTGGGAAAGCAGAGATCCCCAAAGCTGTTGTGCCTGTGGATAGGCTGCAGAGGGATAGTGAATACCAGCAAGATCTTTCAGGGCTAGCACCTTCCTTGTGGGAGAAGGAGCCGTAAGTTTGCCTTTTCAGAAAAAAGCTTCTGCCGAGAGCGAGCACCATGACATGCTGAGTCTCTGGGAAAGCAGAGATCCCCAAAGCTGTTGTGCCTGTGGATAGGCTGCAGAGGGATAGTGAAAAACTGCATTAGTTTTCAGGGCTGGCACCTTCCCTGTGGGAGAAGGAGCCGTAAGTTTGCCTTTTCAGAAAAAAGCTTCTGCCGAGAGCGAGCACCGTGACATGCTGAGTCTCTGGGAAAGCAGAGATCCCAAAAGCTGTTGTGCCTGTGGATAGGCTGCAGAGGGATAGTGAAAAACTGCATTAGTTTTCAGGGCTGGCACCTTCCCTGTGGGAGAAGGAGCCGTAAGTTTGCCTTTTCAGAAAAAAGCTTCTGCCGAGAGCGAGCACCGTGACATGCTGAGTCTCTGGGAAAGCAGAGATCCCCAAAGCTGTTGTGCCTGTGGATAGGCTGCAGGGGGATAGTGAAAAACTGCATTAGTTTTCAGGGCTGGCACCTTCCCTGTGGGAGAAGGAGCCGTAAGTTTGCCTTTTCAGAAAAAAGCTTCTGCCGAGAGCGAGCACCGTGACATGCTGAGTCTCTGGGAAAGCAGAGATCCCCAAAGCTGTTGTGCCTGTGGATAGGCTGCAGGGGGATAGTGAAAAACTGCATTAGTTTTCAGGGCTGGCACCTTCCCTGTGGGAGAAGGAGCCGTAAGTTTGCCTTTTCAGAAAAAAGCTTCTGCCGAGAGCGAGCACCGTGACATGCTGAGTCTCTGGGAAAGCAGAGATCCCCAAAGCTGTTGTGCCTGTGGATAGGCTGCAGAGGGATAGTGAAAAACTGCATTAGTTTTCAGGGCTGGCACCTTCCCTGTGGGAGAAGGAGCCGTAAGTTTGCCTTTTCAGAAAAAAGCTTCTGCCGAGAGCGAGCACCGTGACATGCTGAGTCTCTGGGAAAGCAGAGATCCCCAAAGCTGTTGTGCCTGTGGATAGGCTGCAGAGGGATAGTGAAAAACTGCATTAGTTTTCAGGGCTGGCACCTTCCCTGTGGGAGAAGGAGCCGTAAGTTTGCCTTTTCAGAAAAAAGCTTCTGCCGAGAGCGAGCACCGTGACATGCTGAGTCTCTGGGAAAGCAGAGATCCCCAAAGCTTTTGTGCCTGTGGATAGGCTGCAGAGGGATAGTGAAAAACTGCATTAGTTTTCAGGGCTGGCACCTTCCCTGTGGGAGAAGGAGCCGTAAGTTTGCCTTTTCAGAAAAAAGCTTCTGCCGAGAGCGAGCACCGTGACATGCTGAGTCTCTGGGAAAGCAGAGATCCCCAAAGCTGTTGTGCCTGTGGATAGGCTGCAGAGGGATAGTGAAAAACTGCATTAGTTTTCAGGGCTGGCACCTTCCCTGTGGGAGAAGGAGCCGTAAGTTTGCCTTTTCAGAAAAAAGCTTCTGCCGAGAGCGAGCACCGTGACATGCTGAGTCTCTGGGAAAGCAGAGATCCCCAAAGCTGTTGTGCCTGTGGATAGGCTGCAGAGGGATAGTGAAAAACTGCATTAGTTTTCAGGGCTGGCACCTTCCCTGTGGGAGAAGGAGCCGTAAGTTTGCCTTTTCAGAAAAAAGCTTCTGCCGAGAGCGAGCACCGTGACATGCTGAGTCTCTGGGAAAGCAGAGATCCCCAAAGCTGTTGTGCCTGTGGATAGGCTGCAGAGGGATAGTGAAAAACTGCATTAGTTTTCAGGGCTGGCACCTTCCCTGTGGGAGAAGGAGCCGTAAGTTTGCCTTTTCAGAAAAAAGCTTCTGCCGATAGCGAGCACCGTGACATGCTGAGTCTCTGGGAAAGCAGAGATCCCAAAAGCTGTTGTGCCTGTGGATAGGCTGCAGAGGGATAGTGAATACCAGCAAGATCTTTCAGGGCTAGCACCTTCCTTGTGGGAGAAGGAGCCACACTTTTGCCTTCTCAGAAAAAGCTTCTGCCGAGAACGAGCACCGTGACATGCTGAGTCTCTGGGAAAGCAGAGATCCCCAAAGCTGTTGTGCCTGTGGATAGGCTGCAGAGGGATAGTGAAAAACTGCATTAGTTTTCAGGGCTAGCACCTTCCCTGAGGGAGAAGGAGCCGAAAGTTTTCTTTTTCAGAAAAAAGCTTCTGCCGAGAGCGAGCACCGTGACATGCTGAGTCTCTGGGAAAGCAGAGATCCCCAAAGCTGTTGTGCCTGTGGATAGGCTGCAGGGGGATAGTGAAAAACTGCATTAGTTTTCAGGGCTGGCACCTTCCCTGTGGGAGAAGGAGCCGTAAGTTTGCCTTTTCAGAAAAAAGCTTCTGCCGAGAGCGAGCACCGTGACATGCTGAGTCTCTGGGAAAGCAGAGATCCCCAAAGCTGTTGTGCCTGTGGATAGGCTGCAGAGGGATAGTGAAAAACTGCATTAGTTTTCAGGGCTGGCACCTTCCCTGTGGGAGAAGGAGCCGTAAGTTTGCCTTTTCAGAAAAAAGCTTCTGCCGAGAGCGAGCACCGTGACATGCTGAGTCTCTGGGAAAGCAGAGATCCCAAAAGCTGTTGTGCCTGTGGATAGGCTGCAGAGGGATAGTGAATACCAGCAAGATCTTTCAGGGCTAGCACCTTCCTTGTGGGAGAAGGAGCCACACTTTTGCCTTCTCAGAAAAAGCTTCTGCCGAGAACGAGCACCGTGACATGCTGAGTCTCTGGGAAAGCAGAGATCCCCAAAGCTGTTGTGCCTGTGGATAGGCTGCAGAGGGATAGTGAAAAACTGCATTAGTTTTCAGGGCTGGCACCTTCCCTGTGGGAGAAGGAGCCGTAAGTTTGCCTTTTCAGAAAAAAGCTTCTGCCGAGAGCGAGCACCGTGACATGCTGAGTCTCTGGGAAAGCAGAGATCCCCAAAGCTGTTGTGCCTGTGGATAGGCTGCAGAGGGATAGTGAAAAACTGCATTAGTTTTCAGGGCTGGCACCTTCCCTGTGGGAGAAGGAGCCGTAAGTTTGCCTTTTCAGAAAAAAGCTTCTGCCGAGAGCGAGCACCGTGACATGCTGAGTCTCTGGGAAAGCAGAGATCCCCAAAGCTGTTGTGCCTGTGGATAGGCTGCAGAGGGATAGTGAAAAACTGCATTAGTTTTCAGGGCTGGCACCTTCCCTGTGGGAGAAGGAGCCGTAAGTTTGCCTTTTCAGAAAAAAGCTTCTGCCGAGAGCGAGCACCGTGACATGCTGAGTCTCTGGGAAAGCAGAGATCCCAAAAGCTGTTGTGCCTGTGGATAGGCTGCAGAGGGATAGTGAATACCAGCAAGATCTTTCAGGGCTAGCACCTTCCTTGTGGGAGAAGGAGCCACACTTTTGCCTTCTCAGAAAAAGCTTCTGCCGAGAACGAGCACCGTGACATGCTGAGTCTCTGGGAAAGCAGAGATCCCCAAAGCTGTTGTGCCTGTGGATAGGCTGCAGAGGGATAGTGAAAAACTGCATTAGTTTTCAGGGCTGGCACCTTCCCTGTGGGAGAAGGAGCCGTAAGTTTGCCTTTTCAGAAAAAAGCTTCTGCCGAGAGCGAGCACCGTGACATGCTGAGTCTCTGGGAAAGCAGAGATCCCCAAAGCTGTTGTGCCTGTGGATAGGCTGCAGAGGGATAGTGAAAAACTGCATTAGTTTTCAGGGCTGGCACCTTCCCTGTGGGAGAAGGAGCCGTAAGTTTGCCTTTTCAGAAAAAAGCTTCTGCCGAGAGCGAGCACCGTGACATGCTGAGTCTCTGGGAAAGCAGAGATCCCCAAAGCTGTTGTGCCTGTGGATAGGCTGCAGAGGGATAGTGAAAAACTGCATTAGTTTTCAGGGCTGGCACCTTCCCTGTGGGAGAAGGAGCCGTAAGTTTGCCTTTTCAGAAAAAAGCTTCTGCCGAGAGCGAGCACCGTGACATGCTGAGTCTCTGGGAAAGCAGAGACCCCAAAAGCTGTTGTGCCTGTGGATAGGCTGCAGAGGGATAGTGAAAAACTGTATTAGTTTTCAGGGCTGGCACCTTCCCTGTGGGAGAAGGAGCCGTAAGTTTGCCTTTTCAGAAAAAAGCTTCTGCCGAGAGCGAGCACCGTGACATGCTGAGTCTCTGGGAAAGCAGAGATCCCCAAAGCTGTTGTGCCTGTGGATAGGCTGCAGAGGGATAGTGAAAAACTGCATTAGTTTTCAGGGCTGGCACCTTCCCTGTGGGAGAAGGAGCCGTAAGTTTGCCTTTTCAGAAAAAAGCTTCTGCCGAGAGCGAGCACCATGACATGCTGAGTCTCTGGGAAAGCAGAGATCCCCAAAGCTGTTGTGCCTGTGGATAGGCTGCAGAGGGATAGTGAAAAACTGCATTAGTTTTCAGGGCTGGCACCTTCCCTGTGGGAGAAGGAGCCGTAAGTTTGCCTTTTCAGAAAAAAGCTTCTGCCGAGAGCGAGCACCGTGACATGCTGAGTCTCTGGGAAAGCAGAGATCCCCAAAGCTGTTGTGCCTGTGGATAGGCTGCAGAGGGATAGTGAAAAACTGCATTAGTTTTCAGGGCTGGCACCTTCCCTGTGGGAGAAGGAGCCGTAAGTTTGCCTTTTCAGAAAAAAGCTTCTGCCGAGAGCGAGCACCGTGACATGCTGAGTCTCTGGGAAAGCAGAGATCCCAAAAGCTGTTGTGCCTGTGGATAGGCTGCAGAGGGATAGTGAAAAACTGCATTAGTTTTCAGGGCTGGCACCTTCCCTGTGGGAGAAGGAGCCGTAAGTTTGCCTTTTCAGAAAAAAGCTTCTGCCGAGAGCGAGCACCGTGACATGCTGAGTCTCTGGGAAAGCAGAGATCCCCAAAGCTGTTGTGCCTGTGGATAGGCTGCAGAGGGATAGTGAATACCAGCAAGATCTTTCAGGGCTGGCACCTTCCTTGTGGGAGAAGGAGCCGTAAGTTTGCCTTTTCAGAAAAAAGCTTCTGCCGAGAGCGAGCACCGTGACATGCTGAGTCTCTGGGAAAGCAGAGATCCCAAAAGCTGTTGTGCCTGTGGATAGGCTGCAGAGGGATAGTGAAAAACTGCATTAGTTTTCAGGGCTGGCACCTTCCCTGTGGGAGAAGGAGCCGTAAATTTGCCTTTTCAGAAAAAAGCTTCTGCCGAGAGCGAGCACCGTGACATGCTGAGTCTCTGGGAAAGCAGAGATCCCCAAAGCTGTTGTGCCTGTGGATAGGCTGCAGAGGGATAGTGAAAAACTGCATTAGTTTTCAGGGCTGGCACCTTCCCTGTGGGAGAAGGAGCCGTAAGTTTGCCTTTTCAGAAAAAAGCTTCTGCCGAGAGCGAGCACCGTGACATGCTGAGTCTCTGGGAAAGCAGAGATCCCAAAAGCTGTTGTGCCTGTGGATAGGCTGCAGAGGGATAGTGAATACCAGCAAGATCTTTCAGGGCTAGCACCTTCCTTGTGGGAGAAGGAGCCACACTTTTGCCTTCTCAGAAAAAGCTTCTGCCGAGAACGAGCACCGTGACATGCTGAGTCTCTGGGAAAGCAGAGATCCCCAAAGCTGTTGTGCCTGTGGATAGGCTGCAGAGGGATAGTGAAAAACTGCATTAGTTTTCAGGGCTGGCACCTTCCCTGTGGGAGAAGGAGCCGTAAGTTTGCCTTTTCAGAAAAAAGCTTCTGCCGAGAGCGAGCACCGTGACATGCTGAGTCTCTGGGAAAGCAGAGATCCCCAAAGCTGTTGTGCCTGTGGATAGGCTGCAGAGGGATAGTGAAAAACTGCATTAGTTTTCAGGGCTGGCACCTTCCCTGTGGGAGAAGGAGCCGTAAGTTTGCCTTTTCAGAAAAAAGCTTCTGCCGAGAGCGAGCACCGTGACATGCTGAGTCTCTGGGAAAGCAGAGATCCCCAAAGCTGTTGTGCCTGTGGATAGGCTGCAGAGGGATAGTGAAAAACTGCATTAGTTTTCAGGGCTGGCACCTTCCCTGTGGGAGAAGGAGCCGTAAGTTTGCCTTTTCAGAAAAAAGCTTCTGCCGAGAGCGAGCACCGTGACATGCTGAGTCTCTGGGAAAGCAGAGATCCCAAAAGCTGTTGTGCCTGTGGATAGGCTGCAGAGGGATAGTGAATACCAGCAAGATCTTTCAGGGCTAGCACCTTCCTTGTGGGAGAAGGAGCCACACTTTTGCCTTCTCAGAAAAAGCTTCTGCCGAGAACGAGCACCGTGACATGCTGAGTCTCTGGGAAAGCAGAGATCCCCAAAGCTGTTGTGCCTGTGGATAGGCTGCAGAGGGATAGTGAAAAACTGCATTAGTTTTCAGGGCTGGCACCTTCCCTGTGGGAGAAGGAGCCGTAAGTTTGCCTTTTCAGAAAAAAGCTTCTGCCGAGAGCGAGCACCGTGACATGCTGAGTCTCTGGGAAAGCAGAGATCCCCAAAGCTGTTGTGCCTGTGGATAGGCTGCAGAGGGATAGTGAAAAACTGCATTAGTTTTCAGGGCTGGCACCTTCCCTGTGGGAGAAGGAGCCGTAAGTTTGCCTTTTCAGAAAAAAGCTTCTGCCGAGAGCGAGCACCGTGACATGCTGAGTCTCTGGGAAAGCAGAGATCCCCAAAGCTGTTGTGCCTGTGGATAGGCTGCAGAGGGATAGTGAAAAACTGCATTAGTTTTCAGGGCTGGCACCTTCCCTGTGGGAGAAGGAGCCGTAAGTTTGCCTTTTCAGAAAAAAGCTTCTGCCGAGAGCGAGCACCGTGACATGCTGAGTCTCTGGGAAAGCAGAGACCCCAAAAGCTGTTGTGCCTGTGGATAGGCTGCAGAGGGATAGTGAAAAACTGCATTAGTTTTCAGGGCTGGCACCTTCCCTGTGGGAGAAGGAGCCGTAAGTTTGCCTTTTCAGAAAAAAGCTTCTGCCGAGAGCGAGCACCGTGACATGCTGAGTCTCTGGGAAAGCAGAGATCCCCAAAGCTGTTGTGCCTGTGGATAGGCTGCAGAGGGATAGTGAAAAACTGCATTAGTTTTCAGGGCTGGCACCTTCCCTGTGGGAGAAGGAGCCGTAAGTTTGCCTTTTCAGAAAAAAGCTTCTGCCGAGAGCGAGCACCATGACATGCTGAGTCTCTGGGAAAGCAGAGATCCCCAAAGCTGTTGTGCCTGTGGATAGGCTGCAGAGGGATAGTGAAAAACTGCATTAGTTTTCAGGGCTGGCACCTTCCCTGTGGGAGAAGGAGCCGTAAGTTTGCCTTTTCAGAAAAAAGCTTCTGCCGAGAGCGAGCACCGTGACATGCTGAGTCTCTGGGAAAGCAGAGATCCCCAAAGCTGTTGTGCCTGTGGATAGGCTGCAGAGGGATAGTGAAAAACTGCATTAGTTTTCAGGGCTGGCACCTTCCCTGTGGGAGAAGGAGCCGTAAGTTTGCCTTTTCAGAAAAAAGCTTCTGCCGAGAGCGAGCACCGTGACATGCTGAGTCTCTGGGAAAGCAGAGATCCCAAAAGCTGTTGTGCCTGTGGATAGGCTGCAGAGGGATAGTGAAAAACTGCATTAGTTTTCAGGGCTGGCACCTTCCCTGTGGGAGAAGGAGCCGTAAGTTTGCCTTTTCAGAAAAAAGCTTCTGCCGAGAGCGAGCACCGTGACATGCTGAGTCTCTGGGAAAGCAGAGATCCCCAAAGCTGTTGTGCCTGTGGATAGGCTGCAGAGGGATAGTGAATACCAGCAAGATCTTTCAGGGCTGGCACCTTCCTTGTGGGAGAAGGAGCCGTAAGTTTGCCTTTTCAGAAAAAAGCTTCTGCCGAGAGCGAGCACCGTGACATGCTGAGTCTCTGGGAAAGCAGAGATCCCAAAAGCTGTTGTGCCTGTGGATAGGCTGCAGAGGGATAGTGAAAAACTGCATTAGTTTTCAGGGCTGGCACCTTCCCTGTGGGAGAAGGAGCCGTAAATTTGCCTTTTCAGAAAAAAGCTTCTGCCGAGAGCGAGCACCGTGACATGCTGAGTCTCTGGGAAAGCAGAGATCCCAAAAGCTGTTGTGCCTGTGGATAGGCTGCAGAGGGATAGTGAAAAACTGCATTAGTTTTCAGGGCTGGCACCTTCCCTGTGGGAGAAGGAGCCGTAAGTTTGCCTTTTCAGAAAAAAGCTTCTGCCGAGAGCGAGCACCATGACATGCTGAGTCTCTGGGAAAGCAGAGATCCCCAGTGCTGTTGCGGCTAAAGATAGGCTGCAGAGGGATAGTGAATACCAGCAAGATCTTTCAGGGCTGGCACCTTCCTTGTGGGAGAAGGAGCCGTAAGTTTGCCTTTTCAGAAAAAGGCTCTGGCGAGAGTGAGCACCGTGACATGCTGAGTCTCTGGGAAAGCAGAGATCCCCAAAGCTGTTGTGCCTGTGGATAGGCTGCAGAGGGATAGTGAAAAACTGCATTAGTTTTCAGGGCTGGCACCTTCCCTGTGGGAGAAGGAGCCATAAGTTTGCCTTTTCAGAAAAAAGCTTCTGCCGAGAGCGAGCACCGTGACATGCTGAGTCTCTGGGAAAGCAGAGATCCCAAAAGCTGTTGCGCCTGTGGATAGGCTGCAGAGGGATAGTGAATACCAGCAAGATCTTTCAGGGCTAGCACCTTCCTTGTGGGAGAAGGAGCCACACTTTTGCCTTCTCAGAAAAAGCTTCTGCCGAGAACGAGCACCGTGACATGCTGAGTCTCTGGGAAAGCAGAGATCCCCAAAGCTGTTGTGCCTGTGGATAGGCTGCAGAGGGATAGTGAAAAACTGCATTAGTTTTCAGGGCTGGCACCTTCCCTGTGGGAGAAGGAGCCGTAAGTTTGCCTTTTCAGAAAAAAGCTTCTGCCGAGAGCGAGCACCGTGACATGCTGAGTCTCTGGGAAAGCAGAGATCCCAAAAGCTGTTGTGCCTGTGGATAGGCTGCAGAGGGATAGTGAAAAACTGCATTAGTTTTCAGGGCTGGCACCTTCCCTGTGGGAGAAGGAGCCGTAAGTTTGCCTTTTCAGAAAAAAGCTTCTGCCGAGAGCGAGCACCGTGACATGCTGAGTCTCTGGGAAAGCAGAGATCCCCAAAGCTGTTGTGCCTGTGGATAGGCTGCAGAGGGATAGTGAAAAACTGCATTAGTTTTCATGGCTGGCACCTTCCCTGTGGGAGAAGGAGCCGTAAGTTTGCCTTTTCAGAAAAAAGCTTCTGCCGAGAGCGAGCACCGTGACATGCTGAGTCTCTGGGAAAGCAGAGATCCCCAAAGCTGTTGTGCCTGTGGATAGGCTGCAGAGGGATAGTGAAAAACTGCATTAGTTTTCAGGGCTGGCACCTTCCTTGTGGGAGAAGGAGCCGTAAGTTTGCCTTTTCATAAAAAAGCTTCTGCCGAGAGCGAGCACCGTGACATGCTGAGTCTCTGGGAAAGCAGAGATCCCCAAAGCTGTTGTGCCTGTGGATAGGCTGCAGAGGGATAGTGAAAAACTGCATTAGTTTTCAGGGCTGGCACCTTCCCTGTGGGAGAAGGAGCCGTAAGTTTGCCTTTTCAGAAAAAAGCTTCTGCCGAGAGCGAGCACCGTGACATGCTGAGTCTCTGGGAAAGCAGAGATCCCCAAAGCTGTTGTGCCTGTGGATAGGCTGCAGAGGGATAGTGAATACCAGCAAGATCTTTCAGGGCTGGCACCTTCCTTGTGGGAGAAGGAGCCGTAAGTTTGCCTTTTCAGAAAAAGGCTCTGGCGAGAGTGAGCACCGTGACATGCTGAGTCTCTGGGAAAGCAGAGATCCCCAAAGCTGTTGTGCCTGTGGATAGGCTGCAGAGGGATAGTGAAAAACTGCATTAGTTTTCAGGGCTGGCACCTTCCCTGTGGGAGAAGGAGCCATAAGTTTGCCTTTTCAGAAAAAAGCTTCTGCCGAGAGCGAGCACCGTGACATGCTGAGTCTCTGGGAAAGCAGAGATCCCAAAAGCTGTTGCGCCTGTGGATAGGCTGCAGAGGGATAGTGATACCAGCAAGATCTTTCAGGGCTAGCACCTTCCTTGTGGGAGAAGGAGCCACACTTTTGCCTTCTCAGAAAAAGCTTCTGCCGAGAACGAGCACCGTGACATGCTGAGTCTCTGGGAAAGCAGAGATCCCCAAAGCTGTTGTGCCTGTGGATAGGCTGCAGAGGGATAGTGAAAAACTGCATTAGTTTTCAGGGCTGGCACCTTCCCTGAGGGAGAAGGAGCCGAAAGTTTTCTTTTTCAGAAAAAAGCTTCTGCCGAGAGCGAGCACCGTGACATGCTGAGTCTCTGGGAAAGCAGAGATCCCCAAAGCTGTTGTGCCTGTGGATAGGCTGCAGAGGGATAGTGAAAAACTGCATTAGTTTTCAGGGCTGGCACCTTCCCTGTGGGAGAAGGAGCCGTAAGTTTGCCTTTTCAGAAAAAAGCTTCTGCCGAGAGCGAGCACCGTGACATGCTGAGTCTCTGGGAAAGCAGAGATCCCCAAAGCTGTTGTGCCTGTGGATAGGCTGCAGAGGGATAGTGAAAAACTGCATTAGTTTTCAGGGCTGGCACCTTCCCTGTGGGAGAAGGAGCCGTAAGTTTGCCTTTTCAGAAAAAAGCTTCTGCCGAGAGCGAGCACCGTGACATGCTGAGTCTCTGGGAAAGCAGAGATCCCCAAAGCTGTTGTGCCTGTGGATAGGCTGCAGAGGGATAGTGAAAAACTGCATTAGTTTTCATGGCTGGCACCTTCCCTGTGGGAGAAGGAGCCGTAAGTTTGCCTTTTCAGAAAAAAGCTTCTGCCGAGAGCGAGCACCGTGACATGCTGAGTCTCTGGGAAAGCAGAGATCCCCAAAGCTGTTGTGCCTGTGGATAGGCTGCAGAGGGATAGTGAAAAACTGCATTAGTTTTCAGGGCTGGCACCTTCCTTGTGGGAGAAGGAGCCGTAAGTTTGCCTTTTCAGAAAAAAGCTTCTGCCGAGAGCGAGCACCGTGACATGCTGAGTCTCTGGGAAAGCAGAGATCCCCAAAGCTGTTGTGCCTGTGGATAGGCTGCAGAGGGATAGTGAAAAACTGCATTAGTTTTCAGGGCTGGCACCTTCCCTGTGGGAGAAGGAGCCGTAAGTTTGCCTTTTCAGAAAAAAGCTTCTGCCGAGAGCGAGCACCGTGACATGCTGAGTCTCTGGGAAAGCAGAGATCCCCAAAGCTGTTGTGCCTGTGGATAGGCTGCAGAGGGATAGTGAATACCAGCAAGATCTTTCAGGGCTGGCACCTTCCTTGTGGGAGAAGGAGCCGTAAGTTTGCCTTTTCAGAAAAAGGCTCTGGCGAGAGTGAGCACTGTGACATGCTGAGTCTCTGGGAAAGCAGAGATCCCCAAAGCTGTTGTGCCTGTGGATAGGCTGCAGAGGGATAGTGAATACCAGCAAGATCTTTCAGGGCTAGCACCTTCCTTGTGGGAGAAGGAGCCACACTTTTGCCTTCTCAGAAAAAGCTTCTGCCGAGAACGAGCACCGTGACATGCTGAGTCTCTGGGAAAGCAGAGATCCCCAAAGCTGTTGTGCCTGTGGATAGGCTGCAGAGGGATAGTGAAAAACTGCATTAGTTTTCAGGGCTGGCACCTTCCCTGTGGGAGAAGGAGCCGTAAGTTTGCCTTTTCAGAAAAAAGCTTCTGCCGAGAGCGAGCACCGTGACATGCTGAGTCTCTGGGAAAGCAGAGATCCCCAAAGCTGTTGTGCCTGTGGATAGGCTGCAGAGGGATAGTGAAAAACTGCATTAGTTTTCAGGGCTGGCACCTTCCCTGTGGGAGAAGGAGCCGTAAGTTTGCCTTTTCAGAAAAAAGCTTCTGCCGAGAGCGAGCACCGTGACATGCTGAGTCTCTGGGAAAGCAGAGATCCCCAAAGCTGTTGTGCCTGTGGATAGGCTGCAGAGGGATAGTGAAAAACTGCATTAGTTTTCAGGGCTGGCACCTTCCCTGTGGGAGAAGGAGCCGTAAGTTTGCCTTTTCAGAAAAAAGCTTCTGCCGAGAGCGAGCACCGTGACATGCTGAGTCTCTGGGAAAGCAGAGATCCCAAAAGCTGTTGTGCCTGTGGATAGGCTGCAGAGGGATAGTGAAAAAATGCATTAGTTTTCAGGGCTGGCACCTTCCCTGTGGGAGAAGGAGCCGTAAGTTTGCCTTTTCAGAAAAAAGCTTCTGCCGAGAGCGAGCACCGTGACATGCTGAGTCTCTGGGAAAGCAGAGATCCCCAAAGCTGTTGTGCCTGTGGATAGGCTGCAGAGGGATAGTGAAAAACTGCATTAGTTTTCAGGGCTGGCACCTTCCCTGTGGGAGAAGGAGCCGTAAGTTTGCCTTTTCAGAAAAAAGCTTCTGCCGAGAGCGAGCACCATGACATGCTGAGTCTCTGGGAAAGCAGAGATCCCCAAAGCTGTTGTGCCTGTGGATAGGCTGCAGAGGGATAGTGAAAAACTGCATTAGTTTTCAGGGCTGGCACCTTCCCTGTGGGAGAAGGAGCCGTAAGTTTGCCTTTTCAGAAAAAAGCTTCTGCCGAGAGCGAGCACCGTGACATGCTGAGTCTCTGGGAAAGCAGAGATCCCCAAAGCTGTTGTGCCTGTGGATAGGCTGCAGAGGGATAGTGAAAAACTGCATTAGTTTTCAGGGCTGGCACCTTCCCTGTGGGAGAAGGAGCCGTAAGTTTGCTTTTTCAGAAAAAAGCTTCTGCCGAGAGCGAGCACCGTGACATGCTGAGTCTCTGGGAAAGCAGAGATCCCCAAAGCTGTTGTGCCTGTGGATAGGCTGCAGAGGGATAGTGAATACCAGCAAGATCTTTCAGGGCTGGCACCTTCCTTGTGGGAGAAGGAGCCGTAAGTTTGCCTTTTCAGAAAAAAGCTTCTGCCGAGAGCGAGCACCGTGACATGCTGAGTCTCTGGGAAAGCAGAGATCCCCAAAGCTGTTGTGCCTGTGGATAGGCTGCAGAGGGATAGTGAAAAACTGCATTAGTTTTCAGGGCTGGCACCTTCCCTGTGGGAGAAGGAGCCGTAAGTTTGCCTTTTCAGAAAAAAGCTTCTGCCGAGAGCGAGCACCGTGACATGCTGAGTCTCTGGGAAAGCAGAGATCCCCAAAGCTGTTGTGCCTGTGGATAGGCTGCAGAGGGATAGTGAATACCAGCAAGATCTTTCAGGGCTGGCACCTTCCTTGTGGGAGAAGGAGCCGTAAGTTTGCCTTTTCAGAAAAAGGCTCTGGCGAGAGTGAGCACCGTGACATGCTGAGTCTCTGGGAAAGCAGAGATCCCCAAAGCTGTTGTGCCTGTGGATAGGCTGCAGAGGGATAGTGAATACCAGCAAGATCTTTCAGGGCTAGCACCTTCCTTGTGGGAGAAGGAGCCACACTTTTGCCTTCTCAGAAAAAGCTTCTGCCGAGAACGAGCACCGTGACATGCTGAGTCTCTGGGAAAGCAGAGATCCCCAAAGCTGTTGTGCCTGTGGATAGGCTGCAGAGGGATAGTGAAAAACTGCATTAGTTTTCAGGGCTAGCACCTTCCCTGAGGGAGAAGGAGCCGAAAGTTTTCTTTTTCAGAAAAAAGCTTTGCCGAGAGCGAGCACCGTGACATGCTGAGTCTCTGGGAAAGCAGAGATCCCCAAAGCTGTTGCGCCTGTGGATAGGCTGCAGGGGGATAGTGAAAAACTGCATTAGTTTTCAGGGCTGGCACCTTCCCTGTGGGAGAAGGAGCCGTAAGTTTGCCTTTTCAGAAAAAAGCTTCTGCCGAGAGCGAGCACCGTGACATGCTGAGTCTCTGGGAAAGCAGAGATCCCCAAAGCTGTTGTGCCTGTGGATAGGCTGCAGAGGGATAGTGAAAAACTGCATTAGTTTTCAGGGCTGGCACCTTCCCTGTGGGAGAAGGAGCCGTAAGTTTGCCTTTTCAGAAAAAAGCTTCTGCCGAGAGCGAGCACCGTGACATGCTGAGTCTCTGGGAAAGCAGAGATCCCAAAAGCTGTTGTGCCTGTGGATAGGCTGCAGAGGGATAGTGAAAAACTGCATTAGTTTTCAGGGCTGGCACCTTCCCTGTGGGAGAAGGAGCCGTAAGTTTGCCTTTTCAGAAAAAAGCTTCTGCCGAGAGCGAGCACCGTGACATGCTGAGTCTCTGGGAAAGCAGAGATCCCAAAAGCTGTTGTGCCTGTGGATAGGCTGCAGAGGGATAGTGAAAAACTGCATTAGTTTTCAGGGCTGGCACCTTCCCTGTGGGAGAAGGAGCCGTAAGTTTGCCTTTTCAGAAAAAAGCTTCTGCCGAGAGCGAGCACCGTGACATGCTGAGTCTCTGGGAAAGCAGAGATCCCCAAAGCTGTTGTGCCTGTGGATAGGCTGCAGAGGGATAGTGAAAAACTGCATTAGTTTTCAGGGCTAGCACCTTCCCTGAGGGAGAAGGAGCCGAAAGTTTTCTTTTTCAGAAAAAAGCTTCTGCCGAGAGCGAGCACCGTGACATGCTGAGTCTCTGGGAAAGCAGAGATCCCCAAAGCTGTTGTGCCTGTGGATAGGCTGCAGAGGGATAGTGAAAAACTGCATTAGTTTTCAGGGCTGGCACCTTCCCTGTGGGAGAAGGAGCCGTAAGTTTGCCTTTTCAGAAAAAAGCTTCTGCCGAGAGCGAGCACCGTGACATGCTGAGTCTCTGGGAAAGCAGAGATCCCCAAAGCTGTTGTGCCTGTGGATAGGCTGCAGAGGGATAGTGAAAAACTGCATTAGTTTTCAGGGCTGGCACCTTCCCTGTGGGAGAAGGAGCCGTAAGTTTGCCTTTTCAGAAAAAAGCTTCTGCCGAGAGCGAGCACCGTGACATGCTGAGTCTCTGGGAAAGCAGAGATCCCCAAAGCTGTTGTGCCTGTGGATAGGCTGCAGAGGGATAGTGAATACCAGCAAGATCTTTCAGGGCTGGCACCTTCCTTGTGGGAGAAGGAGCCGTAAGTTTGCCTTTTCAGAAAAAGGCTCTGGCGAGAGTGAGCACTGTGACATGCTGAGTCTCTGGGAAAGCAGAGATCCCCAAAGCTGTTGTGCCTGTGGATAGGCTGCAGAGGGATAGTGAATACCAGCAAGATCTTTCAGGGCTAGCACCTTCCTTGTGGGAGAAGGAGCCACACTTTTGCCTTCTCAGAAAAAGCTTCTGCCGAGAACGAGCACCGTGACATGCTGAGTCTCTGGGAAAGCAGAGATCCCCAAAGCTGTTGTGCCTGTGGATAGGCTGCAGAGGGATAGTGAAAAACTGCATTAGTTTTCAGGGCTAGCACCTTCCCTGAGGGAGAAGGAGCCGAAAGTTTTCTTTTTCAGAAAAAAGCTTTGCCGAGAGCGAGCACCGTGACATGCTGAGTCTCTGGGAAAGCAGAGATCCCCAAAGCTGTTGTGCCTGTGGATAGGCTGCAGGGGGATAGTGAAAAACTGCATTAGTTTTCAGGGCTGGCACCTTCCCTGTGGGAGAAGGAGCCGTAAGTTTGCCTTTTCAGAAAAAAGCTTCTGCCGAGAGCGAGCACCGTGACATGCTGAGTCTCTGGGAAAGCAGAGATCCCCAAAGCTGTTGTGCCTGTGGATAGGCTGCAGAGGGATAGTGAAAAACTGCATTAGTTTTCAGGGCTGGCACCTTCCCTGTGGGAGAAGGAGCCGTAAGTTTGCCTTTTCAGAAAAAAGCTTCTGCCGAGAGCGAGCACCGTGACATGCTGAGTCTCTGGGAAAGCAGAGATCCCAAAAGCTGTTGTGCCTGTGGATAGGCTGCAGAGGGATAGTGAAAAACTGCATTAGTTTTCAGGGCTGGCACCTTCCCTGTGGGAGAAGGAGCCGTAAGTTTGCCTTTTCAGAAAAAAGCTTCTGCCGAGAGCGAGCACCGTGACATGCTGAGTCTCTGGGAAAGCAGAGATCCCCAAAGCTGTTGTGCCTGTGGATAGGCTGCAGAGGGATAGTGAATACCAGCAAGATCTTTCAGGGCTGGCACCTTCCTTGTGGGAGAAGGAGCCGTAAGTTTGCCTTTTCAGAAAAAAGCTTCTGCCGAGAGCGAGCACCGTGACATGCTGAGTCTCTGGGAAAGCAGAGATCCCCAAAGCTGTTGTGCCTGTGGATAGGCTGCAGAGGGATAGTGAAAAACTGCATTAGTTTTCAGGGCTGGCACCTTCCCTGTGGGAGAAGGAGCCGTAAGTTTGCCTTTTCAGAAAAAAGCTTCTGCCGAGAGCGAGCACCGTGACATGCTGAGTCTCTGGGAAAGCAGAGATCCCAAAAGCTGTTGTGCCTGTGGATAGGCTGCAGAGGGATAGTGAAAAACTGCATTAGTTTTCAGGGCTGGAACCTTCCCTGTGGGAGAAGGAGCCGTAAGTTTGCCTTTTCAGAAAAAAGCTTCTGCCGAGAGCGAGCACCGTGACATGCTGAGTCTCTGGGAAAGCAGAGATCCCAAAAGCTGTTGTGCCTGTGGATAGGCTGCAGAGGGATAGTGAATACCAGCAAGATCTTTCAGGGCTGGCACCTTCCTTGTGGGAGAAGGAGCCGTAAGTTTGCCTTTTCAGAAAAAAGCTTCTGCCGAGAGCGAGCACCGTGACATGCTGAGTCTCTGGGAAAGCAGAGATCCCCAAAGCTGTTGTGCCTGTGGATAGGCTGCAGAGGGATAGTGAAAAACTGCATTAGTTTTCAGGGCTGGCACCTTCCCTGTGGGAGAAGGAGCCGTAAGTTTGCCTTTTCAGAAAAAAGCTTCTGCCGAGAGCGAGCACCGTGACATGCTGAGTCTCTGGGAAAGCAGAGATCCCAAAAGCTGTTGTGCCTGTGGATAGGCTGCAGAGGGATAGTGAAAAACTGCATTAGTTTTCAGGGCTGGCACCTTCCCTGTGGGAGAAGGAGCCGTAAGTTTGCCTTTTCAGAAAAAAGCTTCTGCCGAGAGCGAGCACCGTGACATGCTGAGTCTCTGGGAAAGCAGAGATCCCCAAAGCTGTTGTGCCTGTGGATAGGCTGCAGAGGGATAGTGAAAAACTGCATTAGTTTTCAGGGCTGGCACCTTCCCTGTGGGAGAAGGAGCCGTAAGTTTGCCTTTTCAGAAAAAAGCTTCTGCCGAGAGCGAGCACCGTGACATGCTGAGTCTCTGGGAAAGCAGAGATACCAAAAGCTGTTGTGCCTGTGGATAGGCTGCAGAGGGATAGTGAAAAACTGCATTAGTTTTCAGGGCTAGCACCTTCCCTGAGGGAGAAGGAGCCGAAAGTTTTCTTTTTCAGAAAAAAGCTTCTGCCGAGAGCGAGCACCGTGACATGCTGAGTCTCTGGGAAAGCAGAGATCCCCAAAGCTGTTGTGCCTGTGGATAGGCTGCAGGGGGATAGTGAAAAACTGCATTAGTTTTCAGGGCTGGCACCTTCCCTGTGGGAGAAGGAGCCGTAAGTTTGCCTTTTCAGAAAAAAGCTTCTGCCGAGAGCGAGCACCGTGACATGCTGAGTCTCTGGGAAAGCAGAGATCCCCAAAGCTGTTGTGCCTGTGGATAGGCTGCAGAGGGATAGTGAAAAACTGCATTAGTTTTCAGGGCTGGCACCTTCCCTGTGGGAGAAGGAGCCGTAAGTTTGCCTTTTCAGAAAAAAGCTTCTGCCGAGAGCGAGCACCGTGACATGCTGAGTCTCTGGGAAAGCAGAGATCCCAAAAGCTGTTGTGCCTGTGGATAGGCTGCAGAGGGATAGTGAATACCAGCAAGATCTTTCAGGGCTAGCACCTTCCTTGTGGGAGAAGGAGCCACACTTTTGCCTTCTCAGAAAAAGCTTCTGCCGAGAACGAGCACCGTGACATGCTGAGTCTCTGGGAAAGCAGAGATCCCAAAAGCTGTTGTGCCTGTGGATAGGCTGCAGAGGGATAGTGAAAAACTGCATTAGTTTTCAGGGCTGGCACCTTCCCTGTGGGAGAAGGAGCCGTAAGTTTGCCTTTTCAGAAAAAAGCTTCTGCCGAGAGCGAGCACCGTGACATGCTGAGTCTCTGGGAAAGCAGAGATCCCCAAAGCTGTTGTGCCTGTGGATAGGCTGCAGAGGGATAGTGAATACCAGCAAGATCTTTCAGGGCTGTCACCTTCCTTGTGGGAGAAGGAGCCGTAAGTTTGCCTTTTCAGAAAAAGGCTCTGGCGAGAGTGAGCACCGTGACATGCTGAGTCTCTGGGAAAGCAGAGATCCCCAAAGCTGTTGTGCCTGTGGATAGGCTGCAGAGGGATAGTGAAAAACTGCATTAGTTTTCAGGGCTGGCACCTTCCCTGTGGGAGAAGGAGCCATAAGTTTGCCTTTTCAGAAAAAAGCTTCTGCCGAGAGCGAGCACCGTGACATGCTGAGTCTCTGGGAAAGCAGAGATCCCAAAAGCTGTTGCGCCTGTGGATAGGCTGCAGAGGGATAGTGAATACCAGCAAGATCTTTCAGGGCTAGCACCTTCCTTGTGGGAGAAGGAGCCACACTTTTGCCTTCTCAGAAAAAGCTTCTGCCGAGAACGAGCACCGTGACATGCTGAGTCTCTGGGAAAGCAGAGATCCCCAAAGCTGTTGTGCCTGTGGATAGGCTGCAGAGGGATAGTGAAAAACTGCATTAGTTTTCAGGGCTGGCACCTTCCCTGAGGGAGAAGGAGCCGAAAGTTTTCTTTTTCAGAAAAAAGCTTCTGCCGAGAGCGAGCACCGTGACATGCTGAGTCTCTGGGAAAGCAGAGATCCCCAAAGCTGTTGTGCCTGTGGATAGGCTGCAGAGGGATAGTGAAAAACTGCATTAGTTTTCAGGGCTGGCACCTTCCCTGTGGGAGAAGGAGCCGTAAGTTTGCCTTTTCAGAAAAAAGCTTCTGCCGAGAGCGAGCACCGTGACATGCTGAGTCTCTGGGAAAGCAGAGATCCCAAAAGCTGTTGTGCCTGTGGATAGGCTGCAGAGGGATAGTGAAAAACTGCATTAGTTTTCAGGGCTGGCACCTTCCCTGTGGGAGAAGGAGCCGTAAGTTTGCCTTTTCAGAAAAAAGCTTCTGCCGAGAGCGAGCACCGTGACATGCTGAGTCTCTGGGAAAGCAGAGATCCCCAAAGCTGTTGTGCCTGTGGATAGGCTGCAGAGGGATAGTGAAAAACTGCATTAGTTTTCTTGGCTGGCACCTTCCCTGTGGGAGAAGGAGCCGTAAGTTTGCCTTTTCAGAAAAAAGCTTCTGCCGAGAGCGAGCACCGTGACATGCTGAGTCTCTGGGAAAGCAGAGATCCCCAAAGCTGTTGTGCCTGTGGATAGGCTGCAGAGGGATAGTGAAAAACTGCATTAGTTTTCAGGGCTGGCACCTTCCTTGTGGGAGAAGGAGCCGTAAGTTTGCCTTTTCATAAAAAAGCTTCTGCCGAGAGCGAGCACCGTGACATGCTGAGTCTCTGGGAAAGCAGAGATCCCCAAAGCTGTTGTGCCTGTGGATAGGCTGCAGAGGGATAGTGAAAAACTGCATTAGTTTTCAGGGCTAGCACCTTCCCTGAGGGAGAAGGAGCCGAAAGTTTTCTTATTCAGAAAAAAGCTTCTGCCGAGAGCGAGCACCGTGACATGCTGAGTCTCTGGGAAAGCAGAGATCCCCAAAGCTGTTGTGCCTGTGGATAGGCTGCAGAGGGATAGTGAAAAACTGCATTAGTTTTCAGGGCTGGCACCTTCCCTGTGGGAGAAGGAGCCGTAAGTTTGCCTTTTCAGAAAAAAGCTTCTGCCGAGAGCGAGCACCGTGACATGCTGAGTCTCTGGGAAAGCAGAGATCCCCAAAGCTGTTGTGCCTGTGGATAGGCTGCAGAGGGATAGTGAAAAACTGCATTAGTTTTCAGGGCTGGCACCTTCCCTGTGGGAGAAGGAGCCGTAAGTTTGCCTTTTCAGAAAAAAGCTTCTGCCGAGAGCGAGCACCGTGACATGCTGAGTCTCTGGGAAAGCAGAGATCCCCAAAGCTGTTGTGCCTGTGGATAGGCTGCAGAGGGATAGTGAATACCAGCAAGATCTTTCAGGGCTGGCACCTTCCTTGTGGGAGAAGGAGCCGTAAGTTTGCCTTTTCAGAAAAAGGCTCTGGCGAGAGTGAGCACTGTGACATGCTGAGTCTCTGGGAAAGCAGAGATCCCCAAAGCTGTTGTGCCTGTGGATAGGCTGCAGAGGGATAGTGAATACCAGCAAGATCTTTCAGGGCTAGCACCTTCCTTGTGGGAGAAGGAGCCACACTTTTGCCTTCTCAGAAAAAGATTCTGCCGAGAACGAGCACCGTGACATGCTGAGTCTCTGGGAAAGCAGAGATCCCCAAAGCTGTTGTGCCTGTGGATAGGCTGCAGAGGGATAGTGAAAAACTGCATTAGTTTTCAGGGCTGGCACCTTCCCTGTGGGAGAAGGAGCCGTAAGTTTGCCTTTTCAGAAAAAAGCTTCTGCCGAGAGCGAGCACCGTGACATGCTGAGTCTCTGGGAAAGCAGAGATCCCCAAAGCTGTTGTGCCTGTGGATAGGCTGCAGAGGGATAGTGAAAAACTGCATTAGTTTTCAGGGCTGGCACCTTCCCTGTGGGAGAAGGAGCCGTAAGTTTGCCTTTTCAGAAAAAAGCTTCTGCCGAGAGCGAGCACCGTGACATGCTGAGTCTCTGGGAAAGCAGAGATCCCCAAAGCTGTTGTGCCTGTGGATAGGCTGCAGAGGGATAGTGAAAAACTGCATTAGTTTTCAGGGCTGGCACCTTCCCTGTGGGAGAAGGAGCCGTAAGTTTGCCTTTTCAGAAAAAAGCTTCTGCCGAGAGCGAGCACCGTGACATGCTGAGTCTCTGGGAAAGCAGAGATCCCAAAAGCTGTTGTGCCTGTGGATAGGCTGCAGAGGGATAGTGAAAAAATGCATTAGTTTTCAGGGCTGGCACCTTCCCTGTGGGAGAAGGAGCCGTAAGTTTGCCTTTTCAGAAAAAAGCTTCTGCCGAGAGCGAGCACCGTGACATGCTGAGTCTCTGGGAAAGCAGAGATCCCCAAAGCTGTTGTGCCTGTGGATAGGCTGCAGAGGGATAGTGAAAAACTGCATTAGTTTTCAGGGCTGGCACCTTCCCTGTGGGAGAAGGAGCCGTAAGTTTGCCTTTTCAGAAAAAAGCTTCTGCCGAGAGCGAGCACCATGACATGCTGAGTCTCTGGGAAAGCAGAGATCCCCAAAGCTGTTGTGCCTGTGGATAGGCTGCAGAGGGATAGTGAAAAACTGCATTAGTTTTCAGGGCTGGCACCTTCCCTGTGGGAGAAGGAGCCGTAAGTTTGCCTTTTCAGAAAAAAGCTTCTGCCGAGAGCGAGCACCGTGACATGCTGAGTCTCTGGGAAAGCAGAGATCCCCAAAGCTGTTGTGCCTGTGGATAGGCTGCAGAGGGATAGTGAAAAACTGCATTAGTTTTCAGGGCTGGCACCTTCCCTGTGGGAGAAGGAGCCGTAAGTTTGCCTTTTCAGAAAAAAGCTTCTGCCGAGAGCGAGCACCGTGACATGCTGAGTCTCTGGGAAAGCAGAGATCCCCAAAGCTGTTGTGCCTGTGGATAGGCTGCAGAGGGATAGTGAATACCAGCAAGATCTTTCAGGGCTGGCACCTTCCTTGTGGGAGAAGGAGCCGTAAGTTTGCCTTTTCAGAAAAAAGCTTCTGCCGAGAGCGAGCACCGTGACATGCTGAGTCTCTGGGAAAGCAGAGATCCCAAAAGCTGTTGTGCCTGTGGATAGGCTGCAGAGGGATAGTGAAAAACTGCATTAGTTTTCAGGGCTGGCACCTTCCCTGTGGGAGAAGGAGCCGTAAATTTGCCTTTTCAGAAAAAAGCTTCTGCCGAGAGCGAGCACCGTGACATGCTGAGTCTCTGGGAAAGCAGAGATCCCAAAAGCTGTTGTGCCTGTGGATAGGCTGCAGAGGGATAGTGAAAAACTGCATTAGTTTTCAGGGCTGGCACCTTCCCTGTGGGAGAAGGAGCCGTAAGTTTGCCTTTTCAGAAAAAAGCTTCTGCCGAGAGCGAGCACCATGACATGCTGAGTCTCTGGGAAAGCAGAGATCCCCAGTGCTGTTGCGGCTAAAGATAGGCTGCAGAGGGATAGTGAATACCAGCAAGATCTTTCAGGGCTGGCACCTTCCTTGTGGGAGAAGGAGCCGTAAGTTTGCCTTTTCAGAAAAAGGCTCTGGCGAGAGTGAGCACCGTGACATGCTGAGTCTCTGGGAAAGCAGAGATCCCCAAAGCTGTTGTGCCTGTGGATAGGCTGCAGAGGGATAGTGAAAAACTGCATTAGTTTTCAGGGCTGGCACCTTCCCTGTGGGAGAAGGAGCCATAAGTTTGCCTTTTCAGAAAAAAGCTTCTGCCGAGAGCGAGCACCGTGACATGCTGAGTCTCTGGGAAAGCAGAGATCCCAAAAGCTGTTGCGCCTGTGGATAGGCTGCAGAGGGATAGTGAATACCAGCAAGATCTTTCAGGGCTAGCACCTTCCTTGTGGGAGAAGGAGCCACACTTTTGCCTTCTCAGAAAAAGCTTCTGCCGAGAACGAGCACCGTGACATGCTGAGTCTCTGGGAAAGCAGAGATCCCCAAAGCTGTTGTGCCTGTGGATAGGCTGCAGAGGGATAGTGAAAAACTGCATTAGTTTTCAGGGCTGGCACCTTCCCTGTGGGAGAAGGAGCCGTAAGTTTGCCTTTTCAGAAAAAAGCTTCTGCCGAGAGCGAGCACCGTGACATGCTGAGTCTCTGGGAAAGCAGAGATCCCAAAAGCTGTTGTGCCTGTGGATAGGCTGCAGAGGGATAGTGAAAAACTGCATTAGTTTTCAGGGCTGGCACCTTCCCTGTGGGAGAAGGAGCCGTAAGTTTGCCTTTTCAGAAAAAAGCTTCTGCCGAGAACGAGCACCGTGACATGCTGAGTCTCTGGGAAAGCAGAGATCCCCAAAGCTGTTGTGCCTGTGGATAGGCTGCAGAGGGATAGTGAAAAACTGCATTAGTTTTCAGGGCTAGCACCTTCCCTGAGGGAGAAGGAGCCGAAAGTTTTCTTTTTCAGAAAAAAGCTTCTGCCGAGAGCGAGCACCGTGACATGCTGAGTCTCTGGGAAAGCAGAGATCCCCAAAGCTGTTGTGCCTGTGGATAGGCTGCAGGGGGATAGTGAAAAACTGCATTAGTTTTCAGGGCTGGCACCTTCCCTGTGGGAGAAGGAGCCGTAAGTTTGCCTTTTCAGAAAAAAGCTTCTGCCGAGAGCGAGCACCGTGACATGCTGAGTCTCTGGGAAAGCAGAGATCCCCAAAGCTGTTGTGCCTGTGGATAGGCTGCAGAGGGATAGTGAAAAACTGCATTAGTTTTCAGGGCTGGCACCTTCCCTGTGGGAGAAGGAGCCGTAAGTTTGCCTTTTCAGAAAAAAGCTTCTGCCGAGAGCGAGCACCGTGACATGCTGAGTCTCTGGGAAAGCAGAGATCCCAAAAGCTGTTGTGCCTGTGGATAGGCTGCAGAGGGATAGTGAATACCAGCAAGATCTTTCAGGGCTAGCACCTTCCTTGTGGGAGAAGGAGCCACACTTTTGCCTTCTCAGAAAAAGCTTCTGCCGAGAACGAGCACCGTGACATGCTGAGTCTCTGGGAAAGCAGAGATCCCAAAAGCTGTTGTGCCTGTGGATAGGCTGCAGAGGGATAGTGAAAAACTGCATTAGTTTTCAGGGCTGGCACCTTCCCTGTGGGAGAAGGAGCCGTAAGTTTGCCTTTTCAGAAAAAAGCTTCTGCCGAGAGCGAGCACCGTGACATGCTGAGTCTCTGGGAAAGCAGAGATCCCCAAAGCTGTTGTGCCTGTGGATAGGCTGCAGAGGGATAGTGAATACCAGCAAGATCTTTCAGGGCTGGCACCTTCCTTGTGGGAGAAGGAGCCGTAAGTTTGCCTTTTCAGAAAAAGGCTCTGGCGAGAGTGAGCACCGTGACATGCTGAGTCTCTGGGAAAGCAGAGATCCCCAAAGCTGTTGTGCCTGTGGATAGGCTGCAGAGGGATAGTGAAAAACTGCATTAGTTTTCAGGGCTGGCACCTTCCCTGTGGGAGAAGGAGCCATAAGTTTGCCTTTTCAGAAAAAAGCTTCTGCCGAGAGCGAGCACCGTGACATGCTGAGTCTCTGGGAAAGCAGAGATCCCAAAAGCTGTTGCGCCTGTGGATAGGCTGCAGAGGGATAGTGAATACCAGCAAGATCTTTCAGGGCTAGCACCTTCCTTGTGGGAGAAGGAGCCACACTTTTGCCTTCTCAGAAAAAGCTTCTGCCGAGAACGAGCACCGTGACATGCTGAGTCTCTGGGAAAGCAGAGATCCCCAAAGCTGTTGTGCCTGTGGATAGGCTGCAGAGGGATAGTGAAAAACTGCATTAGTTTTCAGGGCTGGCACCTTCCCTGAGGGAGAAGGAGCCGAAAGTTTTCTTTTTCAGAAAAAAGCTTCTGCCGAGAGCGAGCACCGTGACATGCTGAGTCTCTGGGAAAGCAGAGATCCCCAAAGCTGTTGTGCCTGTGGATAGGCTGCAGAGGGATAGTGAAAAACTGCATTAGTTTTCAGGGCTGGCACCTTCCCTGTGGGAGAAGGAGCCGTAAGTTTGCCTTTTCAGAAAAAAGCTTCTGCCGAGAGCGAGCACCGTGACATGCTGAGTCTCTGGGAAAGCAGAGATCCCAAAAGCTGTTGTGCCTGTGGATAGGCTGCAGAGGGATAGTGAAAAACTGCATTAGTTTTCAGGGCTGGCACCTTCCCTGTGGGAGAAGGAGCCGTAAGTTTGCCTTTTCAGAAAAAAGCTTCTGCCGAGAGCGAGCACCGTGACATGCTGAGTCTCTGGGAAAGCAGAGATCCCCAAAGCTGTTGTGCCTGTGGATAGGCTGCAGAGGGATAGTGAAAAACTGCATTAGTTTTCATGGCTGGCACCTTCCCTGTGGGAGAAGGAGCCGTAAGTTTGCCTTTTCAGAAAAAAGCTTCTGCCGAGAGCGAGCACCGTGACATGCTGAGTCTCTGGGAAAGCAGAGATCCCCAAAGCTGTTGTGCCTGTGGATAGGCTGCAGAGGGATAGTGAAAAACTGCATTAGTTTTCAGGGCTGGCACCTTCCTTGTGGGAGAAGGAGCCGTAAGTTTGCCTTTTCATAAAAAAGCTTCTGCCGAGAGCGAGCACCGTGACATGCTGAGTCTCTGGGAAAGCAGAGATCCCCAAAGCTGTTGTGCCTGTGGATAGGCTGCAGAGGGATAGTGAAAAACTGCATTAGTTTTCAGGGCTAGCACCTTCCCTGAGGGAGAAGGAGCCGAAAGTTTTCTTATTCAGAAAAAAGCTTCTGCCGAGAGCGAGCACCGTGACATGCTGAGTCTCTGGGAAAGCAGAGATCCCCAAAGCTGTTGTGCCTGTGGATAGGCTGCAGAGGGATAGTGAAAAACTGCATTAGTTTTCAGGGCTGGCACCTTCCCTGTGGGAGAAGGAGCCGTAAGTTTGCCTTTTCAGAAAAAAGCTTCTGCCGAGAGCGAGCACCGTGACATGCTGAGTCTCTGGGAAAGCAGAGATCCCCAAAGCTGTTGTGCCTGTGGATAGGCTGCAGAGGGATAGTGAAAAACTGCATTAGTTTTCAGGGCTGGCACCTTCCCTGTGGGAGAAGGAGCCGTAAGTTTGCCTTTTCAGAAAAAAGCTTCTGCCGAGAGCGAGCACCGTGACATGCTGAGTCTCTGGGAAAGCAGAGATCCCCAAAGCTGTTGTGCCTGTGGATAGGCTGCAGAGGGATAGTGAATACCAGCAAGATCTTTCAGGGCTGGCACCTTCCTTGTGGGAGAAGGAGCCGTAAGTTTGCCTTTTCAGAAAAAGGCTCTGGCGAGAGTGAGCACTGTGACATGCTGAGTCTCTGGGAAAGCAGAGATCCCCAAAGCTGTTGTGCCTGTGGATAGGCTGCAGAGGGATAGTGAATACCAGCAAGATCTTTCAGGGCTAGCACCTTCCTTGTGGGAGAAGGAGCCACACTTTTGCCTTCTCAGAAAAAGCTTCTGCCGAGAACGAGCACCGTGACATGCTGAGTCTCTGGGAAAGCAGAGATCCCCAAAGCTGTTGTGCCTGTGGATAGGCTGCAGAGGGATAGTGAAAAACTGCATTAGTTTTCAGGGCTGGCACCTTCCCTGTGGGAGAAGGAGCCGTAAGTTTGCCTTTTCAGAAAAAAGCTTCTGCCGAGAGCGAGCACCGTGACATGCTGAGTCTCTGGGAAAGCAGAGATCCCCAAAGCTGTTGTGCCTGTGGATAGGCTGCAGAGGGATAGTGAAAAACTGCATTAGTTTTCAGGGCTGGCACCTTCCCTGTGGGAGAAGGAGCCGTAAGTTTGCCTTTTCAGAAAAAAGCTTCTGCCGAGAGCGAGCACCGTGACATGCTGAGTCTCTGGGAAAGCAGAGATCCCCAAAGCTGTTGTGCCTGTGGATAGGCTGCAGAGGGATAGTGAAAAACTGCATTAGTTTTCAGGGCTGGCACCTTCCCTGTGGGAGAAGGAGCCGTAAGTTTGCCTTTTCAGAAAAAAGCTTCTGCCGAGAGCGAGCACCGTGACATGCTGAGTCTCTGGGAAAGCAGAGATCCCAAAAGCTGTTGTGCCTGTGGATAGGCTGCAGAGGGATAGTGAAAAAATGCATTAGTTTTCAGGGCTGGCACCTTCCCTGTGGGAGAAGGAGCCGTAAGTTTGCCTTTTCAGAAAAAAGCTTCTGCCGAGAGCGAGCACCGTGACATGCTGAGTCTCTGGGAAAGCAGAGATCCCCAAAGCTGTTGTGCCTGTGGATAGGCTGCAGAGGGATAGTGAAAAACTGCATTAGTTTTCAGGGCTGGCACCTTCCCTGTGGGAGAAGGAGCCGTAAGTTTGCCTTTTCAGAAAAAAGCTTCTGCCGAGAGCGAGCACCATGACATGCTGAGTCTCTGGGAAAGCAGAGATCCCCAAAGCTGTTGTGCCTGTGGATAGGCTGCAGAGGGATAGTGAAAAACTGCATTAGTTTTCAGGGCTGGCACCTTCCCTGTGGGAGAAGGAGCCGTAAGTTTGCCTTTTCAGAAAAAAGCTTCTGCCGAGAGCGAGCACCGTGACATGCTGAGTCTCTGGGAAAGCAGAGATCCCCAAAGCTGTTGTGCCTGTGGATAGGCTGCAGAGGGATAGTGAAAAACTGCATTAGTTTTCAGGGCTGGCACCTTCCCTGTGGGAGAAGGAGCCGTAAGTTTGCCTTTTCAGAAAAAAGCTTCTGCCGAGAGCGAGCACCGTGACATGCTGAGTCTCTGGGAAAGCAGAGATCCCAAAAGCTGTTGTGCCTGTGGATAGGCTGCAGAGGGATAGTGAAAAACTGCATTAGTTTTCAGGGCTGGCACCTTCCCTGTGGGAGAAGGAGCCGTAAGTTTGCCTTTTCAGAAAAAAGCTTCTGCCGAGAGCGAGCACCGTGACATGCTGAGTCTCTGGGAAAGCAGAGATCCCCAAAGCTGTTGTGCCTGTGGATAGGCTGCAGAGGGATAGTGAAAAACTGCATTAGTTTTCAGGGCTGGCACCTTCCCTGTGGGAGAAGGAGCCGTAAGTTTGCCTTTTCAGAAAAAAGCTTCTGCCGAGAGCGAGCACCGTGACATGCTGAGTCTCTGGGAAAGCAGAGATACCAAAAGCTGTTGTGCCTGTGGATAGGCTGCAGAGGGATAGTGAAAAACTGCATTAGTTTTCAGGGCTGGCACCTTCCCTGTGGGAGAAGGAGCCGTAAGTTTGCCTTTTCAGAAAAAAGCTTCTGCCGAGAGCGAGCACCGTGACATGCTGAGTCTCTGGGAAAGCAGAGATCCCAAAAGCTGTTGTGCCTGTGGATAGGCTGCAGAGGGATAGTGAAAAACTGCATTAGTTTTCAGGGCTGGCACCTTCCCTGTGGGAGAAGGAGCCATAAGTTTGCCTTTTCAGAAAAAATCTTCTGCCGAGAGCGAGCACCGTGACATGCTGAGTCTCTGGGAAAGCAGAGATCCCAAAAGCTGTTGTGCCTGTGGATAGGCTGCAGAGGGATAGTGAATACCAGCAAGATCTTTCAGGGCTAGCACCTTCCTTGTGGGAGAAGGAGCCACACTTTTGCCTTCTCAGAAAAAGCTTCTGCCGAGAACGAGCACCGTGACATGCTGAGTCTCTGGGAAAGCAGAGATCCCCAAAGCTGTTGTGCCTGTGGATAGGCTGCAGAGGGATAGTGAAAAACTGCATTAGTTTTCAGGGCTGGCACCTTCCCTGAGGGAGAAGGAGCCGAAAGTTTTCTTTTTCAGAAAAAAGCTTCTGCCGAGAGCGAGCACCGTGACATGCTGAGTCTCTGGGAAAGCAGAGATCCCCAAAGCTGTTGTGCCTGTGGATAGGCTGCAGGGGGATAGTGAAAAACTGCATTAGTTTTCAGGGCTGGCACCTTCCCTGTGGGAGAAGGAGCCGTAAGTTTGCCTTTTCAGAAAAAAGCTTCTGCCGAGAGCGAGCACCGTGACATGCTGAGTCTCTGGGAAAGCAGAGATCCCCAAAGCTGTTGTGCCTGTGGATAGGCTGCAGAGGGATAGTGAAAAACTGCATTAGTTTTCAGGGCTGGCACCTTCCCTGTGGGAGAAGGAGCCGTAAGTTTGCCTTTTCAGAAAAAAGCTTCTGCCGAGAGCGAGCACCGTGACATGCTGAGTCTCTGGGAAAGCAGAGATCCCAAAAGCTGTTGTGCCTGTGGATAGGCTGCAGAGGGATAGTGAATACCAGCAAGATCTTTCAGGGCTAGCACCTTCCTTGTGGGAGAAGGAGCCACACTTTTGCCTTCTCAGAAAAAGCTTCTGCCGAGAACGAGCACCGTGACATGCTGAGTCTCTGGGAAAGCAGAGATCCCAAAAGCTGTTGTGCCTGTGGATAGGCTGCAGAGGGATAGTGAAAAACTGCATTAGTTTTCAGGGCTGGCACCTTCCCTGTGGGAGAAGGAGCCGTAAGTTTGCCTTTTCAGAAAAAAGCTTCTGCCGAGAGCGAGCACCGTGACATGCTGAGTCTCTGGGAAAGCAGAGATCCCCAAAGCTGTTGTGCCTGTGGATAGGCTGCAGAGGGATAGTGAATACCAGCAAGATCTTTCAGGGCTGGCACCTTCCTTGTGGGAGAAGGAGCCGTAAGTTTGCCTTTTCAGAAAAAGGCTCTGGCGAGAGTGAGCACCGTGACATGCTGAGTCTCTGGGAAAGCAGAGATCCCCAAAGCTGTTGTGCCTGTGGATAGGCTGCAGAGGGATAGTGAAAAACTGCATTAGTTTTCAGGGCTGGCACCTTCCCTGTGGGAGAAGGAGCCATAAGTTTGCCTTTTCAGAAAAAAGCTTCTGCCGAGAGCGAGCACCGTGACATGCTGAGTCTCTGGGAAAGCAGAGATCCCAAAAGCTGTTGCGCCTGTGGATAGGCTGCAGAGGGATAGTGAATACCAGCAAGATCTTTCAGGGCTAGCACCTTCCTTGTGGGAGAAGGAGCCACACTTTTGCCTTCTCAGAAAAAGCTTCTGCCGAGAACGAGCACCGTGACATGCTGAGTCTCTGGGAAAGCAGAGATCCCCAAAGCTGTTGTGCCTGTGGATAGGCTGCAGAGGGATAGTGAAAAACTGCATTAGTTTTCAGGGCTGGCACCTTCCCTGAGGGAGAAGGAGCCGAAAGTTTTCTTTTTCAGAAAAAAGCTTCTGCCGAGAGCGAGCACCGTGACATGCTGAGTCTCTGGGAAAGCAGAGATCCCCAAAGCTGTTGTGCCTGTGGATAGGCTGCAGAGGGATAGTGAAAAACTGCATTAGTTTTCAGGGCTGGCACCTTCCCTGTGGGAGAAGGAGCCGTAAGTTTGCCTTTTCAGAAAAAAGCTTCTGCCGAGAGCGAGCACCGTGACATGCTGAGTCTCTGGGAAAGCAGAGATCCCAAAAGCTGTTGTGCCTGTGGATAGGCTGCAGAGGGATAGTGAAAAACTGCATTAGTTTTCAGGGCTGGCACCTTCCCTGTGGGAGAAGGAGCCGTAAGTTTGCCTTTTCAGAAAAAAGCTTCTGCCGAGAGCGAGCACCGTGACATGCTGAGTCTCTGGGAAAGCAGAGATCCCCAAAGCTGTTGTGCCTGTGGATAGGCTGCAGAGGGATAGTGAAAAACTGCATTAGTTTTCATGGCTGGCACCTTCCCTGTGGGAGAAGGAGCCGTAAGTTTGCCTTTTCAGAAAAAAGCTTCTGCCGAGAGCGAGCACCGTGACATGCTGAGTCTCTGGGAAAGCAGAGATCCCCAAAGCTGTTGTGCCTGTGGATAGGCTGCAGAGGGATAGTGAAAAACTGCATTAGTTTTCAGGGCTGGCACCTTCCTTGTGGGAGAAGGAGCCGTAAGTTTGCCTTTTCATAAAAAAGCTTCTGCCGAGAGCGAGCACCGTGACATGCTGAGTCTCTGGGAAAGCAGAGATCCCCAAAGCTGTTGTGCCTGTGGATAGGCTGCAGAGGGATAGTGAAAAACTGCATTAGTTTTCAGGGCTGGCACCTTCCCTGAGGGAGAAGGAGCCGAAAGTTTTCTTATTCAGAAAAAAGCTTCTGCCGAGAGCGAGCACCGTGACATGCTGAGTCTCTGGGAAAGCAGAGATCCCCAAAGCTGTTGTGCCTGTGGATAGGCTGCAGAGGGATAGTGAAAAACTGCATTAGTTTTCAGGGCTGGCACCTTCCCTGTGGGAGAAGGAGCCGTAAGTTTGCCTTTTCAGAAAAAAGCTTCTGCCGAGAGCGAGCACCGTGACATGCTGAGTCTCTGGGAAAGCAGAGATCCCCAAAGCTGTTGTGCCTGTGGATAGGCTGCAGAGGGATAGTGAAAAACTGCATTAGTTTTCAGGGCTGGCACCTTCCCTGTGGGAGAAGGAGCCGTAAGTTTGCCTTTTCAGAAAAAAGCTTCTGCCGAGAGCGAGCACCGTGACATGCTGAGTCTCTGGGAAAGCAGAGATCCCCAAAGCTGTTGTGCCTGTGGATAGGCTGCAGAGGGATAGTGAATACCAGCAAGATCTTTCAGGGCTGGCACCTTCCTTGTGGGAGAAGGAGCCGTAAGTTTGCCTTTTCAGAAAAAGGCTCTGGCGAGAGTGAGCACTGTGACATGCTGAGTCTCTGGGAAAGCAGAGATCCCCAAAGCTGTTGTGCCTGTGGATAGGCTGCAGAGGGATAGTGAATACCAGCAAGATCTTTCAGGGCTAGCACCTTCCTTGTGGGAGAAGGAGCCACACTTTTGCCTTCTCAGAAAAAGATTCTGCCGAGAACGAGCACCGTGACATGCTGAGTCTCTGGGAAAGCAGAGATCCCCAAAGCTGTTGTGCCTGTGGATAGGCTGCAGAGGGATAGTGAAAAACTGCATTAGTTTTCAGGGCTGGCACCTTCCCTGTGGGAGAAGGAGCCGTAAGTTTGCCTTTTCAGAAAAAAGCTTCTGCCGAGAGCGAGCACCGTGACATGCTGAGTCTCTGGGAAAGCAGAGATCCCCAAAGCTGTTGTGCCTGTGGATAGGCTGCAGAGGGATAGTGAAAAACTGCATTAGTTTTCAGGGCTGGCACCTTCCCTGTGGGAGAAGGAGCCGTAAGTTTGCCTTTTCAGAAAAAAGCTTCTGCCGAGAGCGAGCACCGTGACATGCTGAGTCTCTGGGAAAGCAGAGATCCCCAAAGCTGTTGTGCCTGTGGATAGGCTGCAGAGGGATAGTGAAAAACTGCATTAGTTTTCAGGGCTGGCACCTTCCCTGTGGGAGAAGGAGCCGTAAGTTTGCCTTTTCAGAAAAAAGCTTCTGCCGAGAGCGAGCACCGTGACATGCTGAGTCTCTGGGAAAGCAGAGATCCCAAAAGCTGTTGTGCCTGTGGATAGGCTGCAGAGGGATAGTGAAAAAATGCATTAGTTTTCAGGGCTGGCACCTTCCCTGTGGGAGAAGGAGCCGTAAGTTTGCCTTTTCAGAAAAAAGCTTCTGCCGAGAGCGAGCACCGTGACATGCTGAGTCTCTGGGAAAGCAGAGATCCCCAAAGCTGTTGTGCCTGTGGATAGGCTGCAGAGGGATAGTGAAAAACTGCATTAGTTTTCAGGGCTGGCACCTTCCCTGTGGGAGAAGGAGCCGTAAGTTTGCCTTTTCAGAAAAAAGCTTCTGCCGAGAGCGAGCACCATGACATGCTGAGTCTCTGGGAAAGCAGAGATCCCCAAAGCTGTTGTGCCTGTGGATAGGCTGCAGAGGGATAGTGAAAAACTGCATTAGTTTTCAGGGCTGGCACCTTCCCTGTGGGAGAAGGAGCCGTAAGTTTGCCTTTTCAGAAAAAAGCTTCTGCCGAGAGCGAGCACCGTGACATGCTGAGTCTCTGGGAAAGCAGAGATCCCCAAAGCTGTTGTGCCTGTGGATAGGCTGCAGAGGGATAGTGAAAAACTGCATTAGTTTTCAGGGCTGGCACCTTCCCTGTGGGAGAAGGAGCCGTAAGTTTGCCTTTTCAGAAAAAAGCTTCTGCCGAGAGCGAGCACCGTGACATGCTGAGTCTCTGGGAAAGCAGAGATCCCCAAAGCTGTTGTGCCTGTGGATAGGCTGCAGAGGGATAGTGAATACCAGCAAGATCTTTCAGGGCTGGCACCTTCCTTGTGGGAGAAGGAGCCGTAAGTTTGCCTTTTCAGAAAAAAGCTTCTGCCGAGAGCGAGCACCGTGACATGCTGAGTCTCTGGGAAAGCAGAGATCCCAAAAGCTGTTGTGCCTGTGGATAGGCTGCAGAGGGATAGTGAAAAACTGCATTAGTTTTCAGGGCTGGCACCTTCCCTGTGGGAGAAGGAGCCGTAAATTTGCCTTTTCAGAAAAAAGCTTCTGCCGAGAGCGAGCACCGTGACATGCTGAGTCTCTGGGAAAGCAGAGATCCCAAAAGCTGTTGTGCCTGTGGATAGGCTGCAGAGGGATAGTGAAAAACTGCATTAGTTTTCAGGGCTGGCACCTTCCCTGTGGGAGAAGGAGCCGTAAGTTTGCCTTTTCAGAAAAAAGCTTCTGCCGAGAGCGAGCACCATGACATGCTGAGTCTCTGGGAAAGCAGAGATCCCCAGTGCTGTTGCGGCTAAAGATAGGCTGCAGAGGGATAGTGAATACCAGCAAGATCTTTCAGGGCTGGCACCTTCCTTGTGGGAGAAGGAGCCGTAAGTTTGCCTTTTCAGAAAAAGGCTCTGGCGAGAGTGAGCACCGTGACATGCTGAGTCTCTGGGAAAGCAGAGATCCCAAAAGCTGTTGCGCCTGTGGATAGGCTGCAGAGGGATAGTGAATACCAGCAAGATCTTTCAGGGCTAGCACCTTCCTTGTGGGAGAAGGAGCCACACTTTTGCCTTCTCAGAAAAAGCTTCTGCCGAGAACGAGCACCGTGACATGCTGAGTCTCTGGGAAAGCAGAGATCCCCAAAGCTGTTGTGCCTGTGGATAGGCTGCAGAGGGATAGTGAAAAACTGCATTAGTTTTCAGGGCTGGCACCTTCCCTGTGGGAGAAGGAGCCGTAAGTTTGCCTTTTCAGAAAAAAGCTTCTGCCGAGAGCGAGCACCGTGACATGCTGAGTCTCTGGGAAAGCAGAGATCCCAAAAGCTGTTGTGCCTGTGGATAGGCTGCAGAGGGATAGTGAAAAACTGCATTAGTTTTCAGGGCTGGCACCTTCCCTGTGGGAGAAGGAGCCGTAAGTTTGCCTTTTCAGAAAAAAGCTTCTGCCGAGAACGAGCACCGTGACATGCTGAGTCTCTGGGAAAGCAGAGATCCCCAAAGCTGTTGTGCCTGTGGATAGGCTGCAGAGGGATAGTGAAAAACTGCATTAGTTTTCAGGGCTAGCACCTTCCCTGAGGGAGAAGGAGCCGAAAGTTTTCTTTTTCAGAAAAAAGCTTCTGCCGAGAGCGAGCACCGTGACATGCTGAGTCTCTGGGAAAGCAGAGATCCCCAAAGCTGTTGTGCCTGTGGATAGGCTGCAGGGGGATAGTGAAAAACTGCATTAGTTTTCAGGGCTGGCACCTTCCCTGTGGGAGAAGGAGCCGTAAGTTTGCCTTTTCAGAAAAAAGCTTCTGCCGAGAGCGAGCACCGTGACATGCTGAGTCTCTGGGAAAGCAGAGATCCCCAAAGCTGTTGTGCCTGTGGATAGGCTGCAGAGGGATAGTGAAAAACTGCATTAGTTTTCAGGGCTGGCACCTTCCCTGTGGGAGAAGGAGCCGTAAGTTTGCCTTTTCAGAAAAAAGCTTCTGCCGAGAGCGAGCACCGTGACATGCTGAGTCTCTGGGAAAGCAGAGATCCCAAAAGCTGTTGTGCCTGTGGATAGGCTGCAGAGGGATAGTGAATACCAGCAAGATCTTTCAGGGCTAGCACCTTCCTTGTGGGAGAAGGAGCCACACTTTTGCCTTCTCAGAAAAAGCTTCTGCCGAGAACGAGCACCGTGACATGCTGAGTCTCTGGGAAAGCAGAGATCCCAAAAGCTGTTGTGCCTGTGGATAGGCTGCAGAGGGATAGTGAAAAACTGCATTAGTTTTCAGGGCTGGCACCTTCCCTGTGGGAGAAGGAGCCGTAAGTTTGCCTTTTCAGAAAAAAGCTTCTGCCGAGAGCGAGCACCGTGACATGCTGAGTCTCTGGGAAAGCAGAGATCCCCAAAGCTGTTGTGCCTGTGGATAGGCTGCAGAGGGATAGTGAATACCAGCAAGATCTTTCAGGGCTGGCACCTTCCTTGTGGGAGAAGGAGCCGTAAGTTTGCCTTTTCAGAAAAAGGCTCTGGCGAGAGTGAGCACCGTGACATGCTGAGTCTCTGGGAAAGCAGAGATCCCCAAAGCTGTTGTGCCTGTGGATAGGCTGCAGAGGGATAGTGAAAAACTGCATTAGTTTTCAGGGCTGGCACCTTCCCTGTGGGAGAAGGAGCCATAAGTTTGCCTTTTCAGAAAAAAGCTTCTGCCGAGAGCGAGCACCGTGACATGCTGAGTCTCTGGGAAAGCAGAGATCCCAAAAGCTGTTGCGCCTGTGGATAGGCTGCAGAGGGATAGTGAATACCAGCAAGATCTTTCAGGGCTAGCACCTTCCTTGTGGGAGAAGGAGCCACACTTTTGCCTTCTCAGAAAAAGCTTCTGCCGAGAACGAGCACCGTGACATGCTGAGTCTCTGGGAAAGCAGAGATCCCCAAAGCTGTTGTGCCTGTGGATAGGCTGCAGAGGGATAGTGAAAAACTGCATTAGTTTTCAGGGCTGGCACCTTCCCTGAGGGAGAAGGAGCCGAAAGTTTTCTTTTTCAGAAAAAAGCTTCTGCCGAGAGCGAGCACCGTGACATGCTGAGTCTCTGGGAAAGCAGAGATCCCCAAAGCTGTTGTGCCTGTGGATAGGCTGCAGAGGGATAGTGAAAAACTGCATTAGTTTTCAGGGCTGGCACCTTCCCTGTGGGAGAAGGAGCCGTAAGTTTGCCTTTTCAGAAAAAAGCTTCTGCCGAGAGCGAGCACCGTGACATGCTGAGTCTCTGGGAAAGCAGAGATCCCAAAAGCTGTTGTGCCTGTGGATAGGCTGCAGAGGGATAGTGAAAAACTGCATTAGTTTTCAGGGCTGGCACCTTCCCTGTGGGAGAAGGAGCCGTAAGTTTGCCTTTTCAGAAAAAAGCTTCTGCCGAGAGCGAGCACCGTGACATGCTGAGTCTCTGGGAAAGCAGAGATCCCCAAAGCTGTTGTGCCTGTGGATAGGCTGCAGAGGGATAGTGAAAAACTGCATTAGTTTTCATGGCTGGCACCTTCCCTGTGGGAGAAGGAGCCGTAAGTTTGCCTTTTCAGAAAAAAGCTTCTGCCGAGAGCGAGCACCGTGACATGCTGAGTCTCTGGGAAAGCAGAGATCCCCAAAGCTGTTGTGCCTGTGGATAGGCTGCAGAGGGATAGTGAAAAACTGCATTAGTTTTCAGGGCTGGCACCTTCCTTGTGGGAGAAGGAGCCGTAAGTTTGCCTTTTCATAAAAAAGCTTCTGCCGAGAGCGAGCACCGTGACATGCTGAGTCTCTGGGAAAGCAGAGATCCCCAAAGCTGTTGTGCCTGTGGATAGGCTGCAGAGGGATAGTGAAAAACTGCATTAGTTTTCAGGGCTAGCACCTTCCCTGAGGGAGAAGGAGCCGAAAGTTTTCTTATTCAGAAAAAAGCTTCTGCCGAGAGCGAGCACCGTGACATGCTGAGTCTCTGGGAAAGCAGAGATCCCCAAAGCTGTTGTGCCTGTGGATAGGCTGCAGAGGGATAGTGAAAAACTGCATTAGTTTTCAGGGCTGGCACCTTCCCTGTGGGAGAAGGAGCCGTAAGTTTGCCTTTTCAGAAAAAAGCTTCTGCCGAGAGCGAGCACCGTGACATGCTGAGTCTCTGGGAAAGCAGAGATCCCCAAAGCTGTTGTGCCTGTGGATAGGCTGCAGAGGGATAGTGAAAAACTGCATTAGTTTTCAGGGCTGGCACCTTCCCTGTGGGAGAAGGAGCCGTAAGTTTGCCTTTTCAGAAAAAAGCTTCTGCCGAGAGCGAGCACCGTGACATGCTGAGTCTCTGGGAAAGCAGAGATCCCCAAAGCTGTTGTGCCTGTGGATAGGCTGCAGAGGGATAGTGAATACCAGCAAGATCTTTCAGGGCTGGCACCTTCCTTGTGGGAGAAGGAGCCGTAAGTTTGCCTTTTCAGAAAAAGGCTCTGGCGAGAGTGAGCACTGTGACATGCTGAGTCTCTGGGAAAGCAGAGATCCCCAAAGCTGTTGTGCCTGTGGATAGGCTGCAGAGGGATAGTGAATACCAGCAAGATCTTTCAGGGCTAGCACCTTCCTTGTGGGAGAAGGAGCCACACTTTTGCCTTCTCAGAAAAAGCTTCTGCCGAGAACGAGCACCGTGACATGCTGAGTCTCTGGGAAAGCAGAGATCCCCAAAGCTGTTGTGCCTGTGGATAGGCTGCAGAGGGATAGTGAAAAACTGCATTAGTTTTCAGGGCTGGCACCTTCCCTGTGGGAGAAGGAGCCGTAAGTTTGCCTTTTCAGAAAAAAGCTTCTGCCGAGAGCGAGCACCGTGACATGCTGAGTCTCTGGGAAAGCAGAGATCCCCAAAGCTGTTGTGCCTGTGGATAGGCTGCAGAGGGATAGTGAAAAACTGCATTAGTTTTCAGGGCTGGCACCTTCCCTGTGGGAGAAGGAGCCGTAAGTTTGCCTTTTCAGAAAAAAGCTTCTGCCGAGAGCGAGCACCGTGACATGCTGAGTCTCTGGGAAAGCAGAGATCCCCAAAGCTGTTGTGCCTGTGGATAGGCTGCAGAGGGATAGTGAAAAACTGCATTAGTTTTCAGGGCTGGCACCTTCCCTGTGGGAGAAGGAGCCGTAAGTTTGCCTTTTCAGAAAAAAGCTTCTGCCGAGAGCGAGCACCGTGACATGCTGAGTCTCTGGGAAAGCAGAGATCCCAAAAGCTGTTGTGCCTGTGGATAGGCTGCAGAGGGATAGTGAAAAAATGCATTAGTTTTCAGGGCTGGCACCTTCCCTGTGGGAGAAGGAGCCGTAAGTTTGCCTTTTCAGAAAAAAGCTTCTGCCGAGAGCGAGCACCGTGACATGCTGAGTCTCTGGGAAAGCAGAGATCCCCAAAGCTGTTGTGCCTGTGGATAGGCTGCAGAGGGATAGTGAAAAACTGCATTAGTTTTCAGGGCTGGCACCTTCCCTGTGGGAGAAGGAGCCGTAAGTTTGCCTTTTCAGAAAAAAGCTTCTGCCGAGAGCGAGCACCATGACATGCTGAGTCTCTGGGAAAGCAGAGATCCCCAAAGCTGTTGTGCCTGTGGATAGGCTGCAGAGGGATAGTGAAAAACTGCATTAGTTTTCAGGGCTGGCACCTTCCCTGTGGGAGAAGGAGCCGTAAGTTTGCCTTTTCAGAAAAAAGCTTCTGCCGAGAGCGAGCACCGTGACATGCTGAGTCTCTGGGAAAGCAGAGATCCCCAAAGCTGTTGTGCCTGTGGATAGGCTGCAGAGGGATAGTGAAAAACTGCATTAGTTTTCAGGGCTGGCACCTTCCCTGTGGGAGAAGGAGCCGTAAGTTTGCCTTTTCAGAAAAAAGCTTCTGCCGAGAGCGAGCACCGTGACATGCTGAGTCTCTGGGAAAGCAGAGATCCCCAAAGCTGTTGTGCCTGTGGATAGGCTGCAGAGGGATAGTGAATACCAGCAAGATCTTTCAGGGCTGGCACCTTCCTTGTGGGAGAAGGAGCCGTAAGTTTGCCTTTTCAGAAAAAAGCTTCTGCCGAGAGCGAGCACCGTGACATGCTGAGTCTCTGGGAAAGCAGAGATCCCAAAAGCTGTTGTGCCTGTGGATAGGCTGCAGAGGGATAGTGAAAAACTGCATTAGTTTTCAGGGCTGGCACCTTCCCTGTGGGAGAAGGAGCCGTAAATTTGCCTTTTCAGAAAAAAGCTTCTGCCGAGAGCGAGCACCGTGACATGCTGAGTCTCTGGGAAAGCAGAGATCCCAAAAGCTGTTGTGCCTGTGGATAGGCTGCAGAGGGATAGTGAAAAACTGCATTAGTTTTCAGGGCTGGCACCTTCCCTGTGGGAGAAGGAGCCGTAAGTTTGCCTTTTCAGAAAAAAGCTTCTGCCGAGAGCGAGCACCATGACATGCTGAGTCTCTGGGAAAGCAGAGATCCCCAGTGCTGTTGCGGCTAAAGATAGGCTGCAGAGGGATAGTGAATACCAGCAAGATCTTTCAGGGCTGGCACCTTCCTTGTGGGAGAAGGAGCCGTAAGTTTGCCTTTTCAGAAAAAGGCTCTGGCGAGAGTGAGCACCGTGACATGCTGAGTCTCTGGGAAAGCAGAGATCCCCAAAGCTGTTGTGCCTGTGGATAGGCTGCAGAGGGATAGTGAAAAACTGCATTAGTTTTCAGGGCTGGCACCTTCCCTGTGGGAGAAGGAGCCATAAGTTTGCCTTTTCAGAAAAAAGCTTCTGCCGAGAGCGAGCACCGTGACATGCTGAGTCTCTGGGAAAGCAGAGATCCCAAAAGCTGTTGCGCCTGTGGATAGGCTGCAGAGGGATAGTGAATACCAGCAAGATCTTTCAGGGCTAGCACCTTCCTTGTGGGAGAAGGAGCCACACTTTTGCCTTCTCAGAAAAAGCTTCTGCCGAGAACGAGCACCGTGACATGCTGAGTCTCTGGGAAAGCAGAGATCCCCAAAGCTGTTGTGCCTGTGGATAGGCTGCAGAGGGATAGTGAAAAACTGCATTAGTTTTCAGGGCTGGCACCTTCCCTGAGGGAGAAGGAGCCGAAAGTTTTCTTTTTCAGAAAAAAGCTTCTGCCGAGAGCGAGCACCGTGACATGCTGAGTCTCTGGGAAAGCAGAGATCCCCAAAGCTGTTGTGCCTGTGGATAGGCTGCAGAGGGATAGTGAAAAACTGCATTAGTTTTCAGGGCTGGCACCTTCCCTGTGGGAGAAGGAGCCGTAAGTTTGCCTTTTCAGAAAAAAGCTTCTGCCGAGAGCGAGCACCGTGACATGCTGAGTCTCTGGGAAAGCAGAGATCCCAAAAGCTGTTGTGCCTGTGGATAGGCTGCAGAGGGATAGTGAAAAACTGCATTAGTTTTCAGGGCTGGCACCTTCCCTGTGGGAGAAGGAGCCGTAAGTTTGCCTTTTCAGAAAAAAGCTTCTGCCGAGAGCGAGCACCGTGACATGCTGAGTCTCTGGGAAAGCAGAGATCCCCAAAGCTGTTGTGCCTGTGGATAGGCTGCAGAGGGATAGTGAAAAACTGCATTAGTTTTCATGGCTGGCACCTTCCCTGTGGGAGAAGGAGCCGTAAGTTTGCCTTTTCAGAAAAAAGCTTCTGCCGAGAGCGAGCACCGTGACATGCTGAGTCTCTGGGAAAGCAGAGATCCCCAAAGCTGTTGTGCCTGTGGATAGGCTGCAGAGGGATAGTGAAAAACTGCATTAGTTTTCAGGGCTGGCACCTTCCTTGTGGGAGTAGGAGCCGTAAGTTTGCCTTTTCATAAAAAAGCTTCTGCCGAGAGCGAGCACCGTGACATGCTGAGTCTCTGGGAAAGCAGAGATCCCCAAAGCTGTTGTGCCTGTGGATAGGCTGCAGAGGGATAGTGAAAAACTGCATTAGTTTTCAGGGCTAGCACCTTCCCTGAGGGAGAAGGAGCCGAAAGTTTTCTTTTTCAGAAAAAAGCTTCTGCCGAGAGCGAGCACCGTGACATGCTGAGTCTCTGGGAAAGCAGAGATCCCCAAAGCTGTTGTGCCTGTGGATAGGCTGCAGAGGGATAGTGAAAAACTGCATTAGTTTTCAGGGCTGCCACCTTCCCTGTGGGAGAAGGAGCCGTAAGTTTGCCTTTTCAGAAAAAAGCTTCTGCCGAGAGCGAGCACCGTGACATGCTGAGTCTCTGGGAAAGCAGAGATCCCCAAAGCTGTTGTGCCTGTGGATAGGCTGCAGAGGGATAGTGAAAAACTGCATTAGTTTTCAGGGCTGGCACCTTCCCTGTGGGAGAAGGAGCCGTAAGTTTGCCTTTTCAGAAAAAAGCTTCTGCCGAGAGCGAGCACCGTGACATGCTGAGTCTCTGGGAAAGCAGAGATCCCCAAAGCTGTTGTGCCTGTGGATAGGCTGCAGAGGGATAGTGAATACCAGCAAGATCTTTCAGGGCTGGCACCTTCCTTGTGGGAGAAGGAGCCGTAAGTTTGCCTTTTCAGAAAAAGGCTCTGGCGAGAGTGAGCACTGTGACATGCTGAGTCTCTGGGAAAGCAGAGATCCCCAAAGCTGTTGTGCCTGTGGATAGGCTGCAGAGGGATAGTGAATACCAGCAAGATCTTTCAGGGCTAGCACCTTCCTTGTGGGAGAAGGAGCCACACTTTTGCCTTCTCAGAAAAAGCTTCTGCCGAGAACGAGCACCGTGACATGCTGAGTCTCTGGGAAAGCAGAGATCCCCAAAGCTGTTGTGCCTGTGGATAGGCTGCAGAGGGATAGTGAAAAACTGCATTAGTTTTCAGGGCTGGCACCTTCCCTGTGGGAGAAGGAGCCGTAAGTTTGCCTTTTCAGAAAAAAGCTTCTGCCGAGAGCGAGCACCGTGACATGCTGAGTCTCTGGGAAAGCAGAGATCCCCAAAGCTGTTGTGCCTGTGGATAGGCTGCAGAGGGATAGTGAAAAACTGCATTAGTTTTCAGGGCTGGCACCTTCCCTGTGGGAGAAGGAGCCGTAAGTTTGCCTTTTCAGAAAAAAGCTTCTGCCGAGAGCGAGCACCGTGACATGCTGAGTCTCTGGGAAAGCAGAGATCCCCAAAGCTGTTGTGCCTGTGGATAGGCTGCAGAGGGATAGTGAAAAACTGCATTAGTTTTCAGGGCTGGCACCTTCCCTGTGGGAGAAGGAGCCGTAAGTTTGCCTTTTCAGAAAAAAGCTTCTGCCGAGAGCGAGCACCGTGACATGCTGAGTCTCTGGGAAAGCAGAGATCCCAAAAGCTGTTGTGCCTGTGGATAGGCTGCAGAGGGATAGTGAAAAAATGCATTAGTTTTCAGGGCTGGCACCTTCCCTGTGGGAGAAGGAGCCGTAAGTTTGCCTTTTCAGAAAAAAGCTTCTGCCGAGAGCGAGCACCGTGACATGCTGAGTCTCTGGGAAAGCAGAGATCCCCAAAGCTGTTGTGCCTGTGGATAGGCTGCAGAGGGATAGTGAAAAACTGCATTAGTTTTCAGGGCTGGCACCTTCCCTGTGGGAGAAGGAGCCGTAAGTTTGCCTTTTCAGAAAAAAGCTTCTGCCGAGAGCGAGCACCATGACATGCTGAGTCTCTGGGAAAGCAGAGATCCCCAAAGCTGTTGTGCCTGTGGATAGGCTGCAGAGGGATAGTGAAAAACTGCATTAGTTTTCAGGGCTGGCACCTTCCCTGTGGGAGAAGGAGCCGTAAGTTTGCCTTTTCAGAAAAAAGCTTCTGCCGAGAGCGAGCACCGTGACATGCTGAGTCTCTGGGAAAGCAGAGATCCCCAAAGCTGTTGTGCCTGTGGATAGGCTGCAGAGGGATAGTGAAAAACTGCATTAGTTTTCAGGGCTGGCACCTTCCCTGTGGGAGAAGGAGCCGTAAGTTTGCCTTTTCAGAAAAAAGCTTCTGCCGAGAGCGAGCACCGTGACATGCTGAGTCTCTGGGAAAGCAGAGATCCCCAAAGCTGTTGTGCCTGTGGATAGGCTGCAGAGGGATAGTGAATACCAGCAAGATCTTTCAGGGCTGGCACCTTCCTTGTGGGAGAAGGAGCCGTAAGTTTGCCTTTTCAGAAAAAAGCTTCTGCCGAGAGCGAGCACCGTGACATGCTGAGTCTCTGGGAAAGCAGAGATCCCAAAAGCTGTTGTGCCTGTGGATATGCTGCAGAGGGATAGTGAAAAACTGCATTATTTTTCAGGGCTGGCACCTTCCCTGTGGGAGAAGGAGCCGTAAATTTGCCTTTTCAGAAAAAAGCTTCTGCCGAGAGCGAGCACCGTGACATGCTGAGTCTCTGGGAAAGCAGAGATCCCAAAAGCTGTTGTGCCTGTGGATAGGCTGCAGAGGGATAGTGAAAAACTGCATTAGTTTTCAGGGCTGGCACCTTCCCTGTGGGAGAAGGAGCCGTAAGTTTGCCTTTTCAGAAAAAAGCTTCTGCCGAGAGCGAGCACCATGACATGCTGAGTCTCTGGGAAAGCAGAGATCCCCAGTGCTGTTGCGGCTAAAGATAGGCTGCAGAGGGATAGTGAATACCAGCAAGATCTTTCAGGGCTGGCACCTTCCTTGTGGGAGAAGGAGCCGTAAGTTTGCCTTTTCAGAAAAAGGCTCTGGCGAGAGTGAGCACCGTGACATGCTGAGTCTCTGGGAAAGCAGAGATCCCAAAAGCTGTTGCGCCTGTGGATAGGCTGCAGAGGGATAGTGAATACCAGCAAGATCTTTCAGGGCTAGCACCTTCCTTGTGGGAGAAGGAGCCACACTTTTGCCTTCTCAGAAAAAGCTTCTGCCGAGAACGAGCACCGTGACATGCTGAGTCTCTGGGAAAGCAGAGATCCCCAAAGCTGTTGTGCCTGTGGATAGGCTGCAGAGGGATAGTGAAAAACTGCATTAGTTTTCAGGGCTGGCACCTTCCCTGAGGGAGAAGGAGCCGAAAGTTTTCTTTTTCAGAAAAAAGCTTCTGCCGAGAGCGAGCACCGTGACATGCTGAGTCTCTGGGAAAGCAGAGATCCCCAAAGCTGTTGTGCCTGTGGATAGGCTGCAGAGGGATAGTGAAAAACTGCATTAGTTTTCAGGGCTGGCACCTTCCCTGTGGGAGAAGGAGCCGTAAGTTTGCCTTTTCAGAAAAAAGCTTCTGCCGAGAGCGAGCACCGTGACATGCTGAGTCTCTGGGAAAGCAGAGATCCCAAAAGCTGTTGTGCCTGTGGATAGGCTGCAGAGGGATAGTGAAAAACTGCATTAGTTTTCAGGGCTGGCACCTTCCCTGTGGGAGAAGGAGCCGTAAGTTTGCCTTTTCAGAAAAAAGCTTCTGCCGAGAGCGAGCACCGTGACATGCTGAGTCTCTGGGAAAGCAGAGATCCCCAAAGCTGTTGTGCCTGTGGATAGGCTGCAGAGGGATAGTGAAAAACTGCATTAGTTTTCATGGCTGGCACCTTCCCTGTGGGAGAAGGAGCCGTAAGTTTGCCTTTTCAGAAAAAAGCTTCTGCCGAGAGCGAGCACCGTGACATGCTGAGTCTCTGGGAAAGCAGAGATCCCCAAAGCTGTTGTGCCTGTGGATAGGCTGCAGAGGGATAGTGAAAAACTGCATTAGTTTTCAGGGCTGGCACCTTCCCTGTGGGAGAAGGAGCCGTAAGTTTGCCTTTTCAGAAAAAAGCTTCTGCCGAGAGCGAGCACCGTGACATGCTGAGTCTCTGGGAAAGCAGAGATCCCCAAAGCTGTTGTGCCTGTGGATAGGCTGCAGAGGGATAGTGAAAAACTGCATTAGTTTTCAGGGCTGGCACCTTCCCTGTGGGAGAAGGAGCCGTAAGTTTGCCTTTTCAGAAAAAAGCTTCTGCCGAGAGCGAGCACCGTGACATGCTGAGTCTCTGGGAAAGCAGAGATCCCCAAAGCTGTTGTGCCTGTGGATAGGCTGCAGAGGGATAGTGAATACCAGCAAGATCTTTCAGGGCTGGCACCTTCCTTGTGGGAGAAGGAGCCGTAAGTTTGCCTTTTCAGAAAAAAGCTTCTGCCGAGAGCGAGCACCGTGACATGCTGAGTCTCTGGGAAAGCAGAGATCCCAAAAGCTGTTGTGCCTGTGGATATGCTGCAGAGGGATAGTGAAAAACTGCATTAGTTTTCAGGGCTGGCACCTTCCCTGTGGGAGAAGGAGCCGTAAATTTGCCTTTTCAGAAAAAAGCTTCTGCCGAGAGCGAGCACCGTGACATGCTGAGTCTCTGGGAAAGCAGAGATCCCAAAAGCTGTTGTGCCTGTGGATAGGCTGCAGAGGGATAGTGAAAAACTGCATTAGTTTTCAGGGCTGGCACCTTCCCTGTGGGAGAAGGAGCCGTAAGTTTGCCTTTTCAGAAAAAAGCTTCTGCCGAGAGCGAGCACCATGACATGCTGAGTCTCTGGGAAAGCAGAGATCCCCAGTGCTGTTGCGGCTAAAGATAGGCTGCAGAGGGATAGTGAATACCAGCAAGATCTTTCAGGGCTGGCACCTTCCTTGTGGGAGAAGGAGCCGTAAGTTTGCCTTTTCAGAAAAAGGCTCTGGCGAGAGTGAGCACTGTGACATGCTGAGTCTCTGGGAAAGCAGAGATCCCCAAAGCTGTTGTGCCTGTGGATAGGCTGCAGAGGGATAGTGAATACCAGCAAGATCTTTCAGGGCTAGCACCTTCCTTGTGGGAGAAGGAGCCACACTTTTGCCTTCTCAGAAAAAGCTTCTGCCGAGAACGAGCACCGTGACATGCTGAGTCTCTGGGAAAGCAGAGATCCCCAATGCTGTTGTGCCTGTGGATAGGCTGCAGAGGGATAGTGAAAAACTGCATTAGTTTTCAGGGCTGGCACCTTCCCTGTGGGAGAAGGAGCCGTAAGTTTGCCTTTTCAGAAAAAAGCTTCTGCCGAGAGCGAGCACCGTGACATGCTGAGTCTCTGGGAAAGCAGAGATCCCCAAAGCTGTTGTGCCTGTGGATAGGCTGCAGAGGGATAGTGAAAAACTGCATTAGTTTTCAGGGCTGGCACCTTCCCTGTGGGAGAAGGAGCCGTAAGTTTGCCTTTTCAGAAAAAAGCTTCTGCCGAGAGCGAGCACCGTGACATGCTGAGTCTCTGGGAAAGCAGAGATCCCCAAAGCTGTTGTGCCTGTGGATAGGCTGCAGAGGGATAGTGAAAAACTGCATTAGTTTTCAGGGCTGGCACCTTCCCTGTGGGAGAAGGAGCCGTAAGTTTGCCTTTTCAGAAAAAAGCTTCTGCCGAGAGCGAGCACCGTGACATGCTGAGTCTCTGGGAAAGCAGAGATCCCAAAAGCTGTTGTGCCTGTGGATAGGCTGCAGAGGGATAGTGAAAAAATGCATTAGTTTTCAGGGCTGGCACCTTCCCTGTGGGAGAAGGAGCCGTAAGTTTGCCTTTTCAGAAAAAAGCTTCTGCCGAGAGCGAGCACCGTGACATGCTGAGTCTCTGGGAAAGCAGAGATCCCCAAAGCTGTTGTGCCTGTGGATAGGCTGCAGAGGGATAGTGAAAAACTGCATTAGTTTTCAGGGCTGGCACCTTCCCTGTGGGAGAAGGAGCCGTAAGTTTGCCTTTTCAGAAAAAAGCTTCTGCCGAGAGCGAGCACCATGACATGCTGAGTCTCTGGGAAAGCAGAGATCCCCAAAGCTGTTGTGCCTGTGGATAGGCTGCAGAGGGATAGTGAAAAACTGCATTAGTTTTCAGGGCTGGCACCTTCCCTGTGGGAGAAGGAGCCGTAAGTTTGCCTTTTCAGAAAAAAGCTTCTGCCGAGAACGAGCACCGTGACATGCTGAGTCTCTGGGAAAGCAGAGATCCCCAAAGCTGTTGTGCCTGTGGATAGGCTGCAGAGGGATAGTGAAAAACTGCATTAGTTTTCAGGGCTAGCACCTTCCCTGAGGGAGAAGGAGCCGAAAGTTTTCTTTTTCAGAAAAAAGCTTCTGCCGAGAGCGAGCACCGTGACATGCTGAGTCTCTGGGAAAGCAGAGATCCCCAAAGCTGTTGTGCCTGTGGATAGGCTGCAGGGGGATAGTGAAAAACTGCATTAGTTTTCAGGGCTGGCACCTTCCCTGTGGGAGAAGGAGCCGTAAGTTTGCCTTTTCAGAAAAAAGCTTCTGCCGAGAGCGAGCACCGTGACATGCTGAGTCTCTGGGAAAGCAGAGATCCCCAAAGCTGTTGTGCCTGTGGATAGGCTGCAGAGGGATAGTGAAAAACTGCATTAGTTTTCAGGGCTGGCACCTTCCCTGTGGGAGAAGGAGCCGTAAGTTTGCCTTTTCAGAAAAAAGCTTCTGCCGAGAGCGAGCACCGTGACATGCTGAGTCTCTGGGAAAGCAGAGATCCCCAAAGCTGTTGTGCCTGTGGATAGGCTGCAGAGGGATAGTGAAAAACTGCATTAGTTTTCAGGGCTGGCACCTTCCCTGTGGGAGAAGGAGCCGTAAGTTTGCCTTTTCAGAAAAAAGCTTCTGCCGAGAGCGAGCACCGTGACATGCTGAGTCTCTGGGAAAGCAGAGATCCCCAAAGCTGTTGTGCCTGTGGATAGGCTGCAGAGGGATAGTGAATACCAGCAAGATCTTTCAGGGCTGGCACCTTCCTTGTGGGAGAAGGAGCCGTAAGTTTGCCTTTTCAGAAAAAGGCTCTGGCGAGAGTGAGCACTGTGACATGCTGAGTCTCTGGGAAAGCAGAGATCCCCAAAGCTGTTGTGCCTGTGGATAGGCTGCAGAGGGATAGTGAATACCAGCAAGATCTTTCAGGGCTAGCACCTTCCTTGTGGGAGAAGGAGCCACACTTTTGCCTTCTCAGAAAAAGCTTCTGCCGAGAACGAGCACCGTGACATGCTGAGTCTCTGGGAAAGCAGAGATCCCCAAAGCTGTTGTGCCTGTGGATAGGCTGCAGAGGGATAGTGAAAAACTGCATTAGTTTTCAGGGCTGGCACCTTCCCTGTGGGAGAAGGAGCCGTAAGTTTGCCTTTTCAGAAAAAAGCTTCTGCCGAGAGCGAGCACCGTGACATGCTGAGTCTCTGGGAAAGCAGAGATCCCCAAAGCTGTTGTGCCTGTGGATAGGCTGCAGAGGGATAGTGAAAAACTGCATTAGTTTTCAGGGCTGGCACCTTCCCTGTGGGAGAAGGAGCCGTAAGTTTGCCTTTTCAGAAAAAAGCTTCTGCCGAGAGCGAGCACCGTGACATGCTGAGTCTCTGGGAAAGCAGAGATCCCCAAAGCTGTTGTGCCTGTGGATAGGCTGCAGAGGGATAGTGAAAAACTGCATTAGTTTTCAGGGCTGGCACCTTCCCTGTGGGAGAAGGAGCCGTAAGTTTGCCTTTTCAGAAAAAAGCTTCTGCCGAGAGCGAGCACCGTGACATGCTGAGTCTCTGGGAAAGCAGAGATCCCAAAAGCTGTTGTGCCTGTGGATAGGCTGCAGAGGGATAGTGAAAAAATGCATTAGTTTTCAGGGCTGGCACCTTCCCTGTGGGAGAAGGAGCCGTAAGTTTGCCTTTTCAGAAAAAAGCTTCTGCCGAGAGCGAGCACCGTGACATGCTGAGTCTCTGGGAAAGCAGAGATCCCCAAAGCTGTTGTGCCTGTGGATAGGCTGCAGAGGGATAGTGAAAAACTGCATTAGTTTTCAGGGCTGGCACCTTCCCTGTGGGAGAAGGAGCCGTAAGTTTGCCTTTTCAGAAAAAAGCTTCTGCCGAGAGCGAGCACCATGACATGCTGAGTCTCTGGGAAAGCAGAGATCCCCAAAGCTGTTGTGCCTGTGGATAGGCTGCAGAGGGATAGTGAAAAACTGCATTAGTTTTCAGGGCTGGCACCTTCCCTGTGGGAGAAGGAGCCGTAAGTTTGCCTTTTCAGAAAAAAGCTTCTGCCGAGAGCGAGCACCGTGACATGCTGAGTCTCTGGGAAAGCAGAGATCCCCAAAGCTGTTGTGCCTGTGGATAGGCTGCAGAGGGATAGTGAAAAACTGCATTAGTTTTCAGGGCTGGCACCTTCCCTGTGGGAGAAGGAGCCGTAAGTTTGCCTTTTCAGAAAAAAGCTTCTGCCGAGAGCGAGCACCGTGACATGCTGAGTCTCTGGGAAAGCAGAGATCCCCAAAGCTGTTGTGCCTGTGGATAGGCTGCAGAGGGATAGTGAATACCAGCAAGATCTTTCAGGGCTGGCACCTTCCTTGTGGGAGAAGGAGCCGTAAGTTTGCCTTTTCAGAAAAAAGCTTCTGCCGAGAGCGAGCACCGTGACATGCTGAGTCTCTGGGAAAGCAGAGATCCCAAAAGCTGTTGTGCCTGTGGATATGCTGCAGAGGGATAGTGAAAAACTGCATTAGTTTTCAGGGCTGGCACCTTCCCTGTGGGAGAAGGAGCCGTAAATTTGCCTTTTCAGAAAAAAGCTTCTGCCGAGAGCGAGCACCGTGACATGCTGAGTCTCTGGGAAAGCAGAGATCCCAAAAGCTGTTGTGCCTGTGGATAGGCTGCAGAGGGATAGTGAAAAACTGCATTAGTTTTCAGGGCTGGCACCTTCCCTGTGGGAGAAGGAGCCGTAAGTTTGCCTTTTCAGAAAAAAGCTTCTGCCGAGAGCGAGCACCATGACATGCTGAGTCTCTGGGAAAGCAGAGATCCCCAGTGCTGTTGCGGCTAAAGATAGGCTGCAGAGGGATAGTGAATACCAGCAAGATCTTTCAGGGCTGGCACCTTCCTTGTGGGAGAAGGAGCCGTAAGTTTGCCTTTTCAGAAAAAGGCTCTGGCGAGAGTGAGCACCGTGACATGCTGAGTCTCTGGGAAAGCAGAGATCCCAAAAGCTGTTGCGCCTGTGGATAGGCTGCAGAGGGATAGTGAATACCAGCAAGATCTTTCAGGGCTAGCACCTTCCTTGTGGGAGAAGGAGCCACACTTTTGCCTTCTCAGAAAAAGCTTCTGCCGAGAACGAGCACCGTGACATGCTGAGTCTCTGGGAAAGCAGAGATCCCCAAAGCTGTTGTGCCTGTGGATAGGCTGCAGAGGGATAGTGAAAAACTGCATTAGTTTTCAGGGCTGGCACCTTCCCTGAGGGAGAAGGAGCCGAAAGTTTTCTTTTTCAGAAAAAAGCTTCTGCCGAGAGCGAGCACCGTGACATGCTGAGTCTCTGGGAAAGCAGAGATCCCCAAAGCTGTTGTGCCTGTGGATAGGCTGCAGAGGGATAGTGAAAAACTGCATTAGTTTTCAGGGCTGGCACCTTCCCTGTGGGAGAAGGAGCCGTAAGTTTGCCTTTTCAGAAAAAAGCTTCTGCCGAGAGCGAGCACCGTGACATGCTGAGTCTCTGGGAAAGCAGAGATCCCAAAAGCTGTTGTGCCTGTGGATAGGCTGCAGAGGGATAGTGAAAAACTGCATTAGTTTTCAGGGCTGGCACCTTCCCTGTGGGAGAAGGAGCCGTAAGTTTGCCTTTTCAGAAAAAAGCTTCTGCCGAGAGCGAGCACCGTGACATGCTGAGTCTCTGGGAAAGCAGAGATCCCCAAAGCTGTTGTGCCTGTGGATAGGCTGCAGAGGGATAGTGAAAAACTGCATTAGTTTTCATGGCTGGCACCTTCCCTGTGGGAGAAGGAGCCGTAAGTTTGCCTTTTCAGAAAAAAGCTTCTGCCGAGAGCGAGCACCGTGACATGCTGAGTCTCTGGGAAAGCAGAGATCCCCAAAGCTGTTGTGCCTGTGGATAGGCTGCAGAGGGATAGTGAAAAACTGCATTAGTTTTCAGGGCTGGCACCTTCCCTGTGGGAGAAGGAGCCGTAAGTTTGCCTTTTCAGAAAAAAGCTTCTGCCGAGAGCGAGCACCGTGACATGCTGAGTCTCTGGGAAAGCAGAGATCCCCAAAGCTGTTGTGCCTGTGGATAGGCTGCAGAGGGATAGTGAAAAACTGCATTAGTTTTCAGGGCTGGCACCTTCCCTGTGGGAGAAGGAGCCGTAAGTTTGCCTTTTCAGAAAAAAGCTTCTGCCGAGAGCGAGCACCGTGACATGCTGAGTCTCTGGGAAAGCAGAGATCCCCAAAGCTGTTGTGCCTGTGGATAGGCTGCAGAGGGATAGTGAATACCAGCAAGATCTTTCAGGGCTGGCACCTTCCTTGTGGGAGAAGGAGCCGTAAGTTTGCCTTTTCAGAAAAAAGCTTCTGCCGAGAGCGAGCACCGTGACATGCTGAGTCTCTGGGAAAGCAGAGATCCCAAAAGCTGTTGTGCCTGTGGATATGCTGCAGAGGGATAGTGAAAAACTGCATTAGTTTTCAGGGCTGGCACCTTCCCTGTGGGAGAAGGAGCCGTAAATTTGCCTTTTCAGAAAAAAGCTTCTGCCGAGAGCGAGCACCGTGACATGCTGAGTCTCTGGGAAAGCAGAGATCCCAAAAGCTGTTGTGCCTGTGGATAGGCTGCAGAGGGATAGTGAAAAACTGCATTAGTTTTCAGGGCTGGCACCTTCCCTGTGGGAGAAGGAGCCGTAAGTTTGCCTTTTCAGAAAAAAGCTTCTGCCGAGAGCGAGCACCATGACATGCTGAGTCTCTGGGAAAGCAGAGATCCCCAGTGCTGTTGCGGCTAAAGATAGGCTGCAGAGGGATAGTGAATACCAGCAAGATCTTTCAGGGCTGGCACCTTCCTTGTGGGAGAAGGAGCCGTAAGTTTGCCTTTTCAGAAAAAGGCTCTGGCGAGAGTGAGCACTGTGACATGCTGAGTCTCTGGGAAAGCAGAGATCCCCAAAGCTGTTGTGCCTGTGGATAGGCTGCAGAGGGATAGTGAATACCAGCAAGATCTTTCAGGGCTAGCACCTTCCTTGTGGGAGAAGGAGCCACACTTTTGCCTTCTCAGAAAAAGCTTCTGCCGAGAACGAGCACCGTGACATGCTGAGTCTCTGGGAAAGCAGAGATCCCCAAAGCTGTTGTGCCTGTGGATAGGCTGCAGAGGGATAGTGAAAAACTGCATTAGTTTTCAGGGCTGGCACCTTCCCTGTGGGAGAAGGAGCCGTAAGTTTGCCTTTTCAGAAAAAAGCTTCTGCCGAGAGCGAGCACCGTGACATGCTGAGTCTCTGGGAAAGCAGAGATCCCCAAAGCTGTTGTGCCTGTGGATAGGCTGCAGAGGGATAGTGAAAAACTGCATTAGTTTTCAGGGCTGGCACCTTCCCTGTGGGAGAAGGAGCCGTAAGTTTGCCTTTTCAGAAAAAAGCTTCTGCCGAGAGCGAGCACCGTGACATGCTGAGTCTCTGGGAAAGCAGAGATCCCCAAAGCTGTTGTGCCTGTGGATAGGCTGCAGAGGGATAGTGAAAAACTGCATTAGTTTTCAGGGCTGGCACCTTCCCTGTGGGAGAAGGAGCCGTAAGTTTGCCTTTTCAGAAAAAAGCTTCTGCCGAGAGCGAGCACCGTGACATGCTGAGTCTCTGGGAAAGCAGAGATCCCAAAAGCTGTTGTGCCTGTGGATAGGCTGCAGAGGGATAGTGAAAAAATGCATTAGTTTTCAGGGCTGGCACCTTCCCTGTGGGAGAAGGAGCCGTAAGTTTGCCTTTTCAGAAAAAAGCTTCTGCCGAGAGCGAGCACCGTGACATGCTGAGTCTCTGGGAAAGCAGAGATCCCCAAAGCTGTTGTGCCTGTGGATAGGCTGCAGAGGGATAGTGAAAAACTGCATTAGTTTTCAGGGCTGGCACCTTCCCTGTGGGAGAAGGAGCCGTAAGTTTGCCTTTTCAGAAAAAAGCTTCTGCCGAGAGCGAGCACCATGACATGCTGAGTCTCTGGGAAAGCAGAGATCCCCAAAGCTGTTGTGCCTGTGGATAGGCTGCAGAGGGATAGTGAAAAACTGCATTAGTTTTCAGGGCTGGCACCTTCCCTGTGGGAGAAGGAGCCGTAAGTTTGCCTTTTCAGAAAAAAGCTTCTGCCGAGAACGAGCACCGTGACATGCTGAGTCTCTGGGAAAGCAGAGATCCCCAAAGCTGTTGTGCCTGTGGATAGGCTGCAGAGGGATAGTGAAAAACTGCATTAGTTTTCAGGGCTAGCACCTTCCCTGAGGGAGAAGGAGCCGAAAGTTTTCTTTTTCAGAAAAAAGCTTCTGCCGAGAGCGAGCACCGTGACATGCTGAGTCTCTGGGAAAGCAGAGATCCCCAAAGCTGTTGTGCCTGTGGATAGGCTGCAGGGGGATAGTGAAAAACTGCATTAGTTTTCAGGGCTGGCACCTTCCCTGTGGGAGAAGGAGCCGTAAGTTTGCCTTTTCAGAAAAAAGCTTCTGCCGAGAGCGAGCACCGTGACATGCTGAGTCTCTGGGAAAGCAGAGATCCCCAAAGCTGTTGTGCCTGTGGATAGGCTGCAGAGGGATAGTGAAAAACTGCATTAGTTTTCAGGGCTGGCACCTTCCCTGTGGGAGAAGGAGCCGTAAGTTTGCCTTTTCAGAAAAAAGCTTCTGCCGAGAGCGAGCACCGTGACATGCTGAGTCTCTGGGAAAGCAGAGATCCCAAAAGCTGTTGTGCCTGTGGATAGGCTGCAGAGGGATAGTGAATACCAGCAAGATCTTTCAGGGCTAGCACCTTCCTTGTGGGAGAAGGAGCCACACTTTTGCCTTCTCAGAAAAAGCTTCTGCCGAGAACGAGCACCGTGACATGCTGAGTCTCTGGGAAAGCAGAGATCCCAAAAGCTGTTGTGCCTGTGGATAGGCTGCAGAGGGATAGTGAAAAACTGCATTAGTTTTCAGGGCTGGCACCTTCCCTGTGGGAGAAGGAGCCGTAAGTTTGCCTTTTCAGAAAAAAGCTTCTGCCGAGAGCGAGCACCGTGACATGCTGAGTCTCTGGGAAAGCAGAGATCCCCAAAGCTGTTGTGCCTGTGGATAGGCTGCAGAGGGATAGTGAATACCAGCAAGATCTTTCAGGGCTGGCACCTTCCTTGTGGGAGAAGGAGCCGTAAGTTTGCCTTTTCAGAAAAAGGCTCTGGCGAGAGTGAGCACCGTGACATGCTGAGTCTCTGGGAAAGCAGAGATCCCCAAAGCTGTTGTGCCTGTGGATAGGCTGCAGAGGGATAGTGAAAAACTGCATTAGTTTTCAGGGCTGGCACCTTCCCTGTGGGAGAAGGAGCCATAAGTTTGCCTTTTCAGAAAAAAGCTTCTGCCGAGAGCGAGCACCGTGACATGCTGAGTCTCTGGGAAAGCAGAGATCCCAAAAGCTGTTGCGCCTGTGGATAGGCTGCAGAGGGATAGTGAATACCAGCAAGATCTTTCAGGGCTAGCACCTTCCTTGTGGGAGAAGGAGCCACACTTTTGCCTTCTCAGAAAAAGCTTCTGCCGAGAACGAGCACCGTGACATGCTGAGTCTCTGGGAAAGCAGAGATCCCCAAAGCTGTTGTGCCTGTGGATAGGCTGCAGAGGGATAGTGAAAAACTGCATTAGTTTTCAGGGCTGGCACCTTCCCTGAGGGAGAAGGAGCCGAAAGTTTTCTTTTTCAGAAAAAAGCTTCTGCCGAGAGCGAGCACCGTGACATGCTGAGTCTCTGGGAAAGCAGAGATCCCCAAAGCTGTTGTGCCTGTGGATAGGCTGCAGAGGGATAGTGAAAAACTGCATTAGTTTTCAGGGCTGGCACCTTCCCTGTGGGAGAAGGAGCCGTAAGTTTGCCTTTTCAGAAAAAAGCTTCTGCCGAGAGCGAGCACCGTGACATGCTGAGTCTCTGGGAAAGCAGAGATCCCCAAAGCTGTTGTGCCTGTGGATAGGCTGCAGAGGGATAGTGAAAAACTGCATTAGTTTTCAGGGCTGGCACCTTCCCTGTGGGAGAAGGAGCCGTAAGTTTGCCTTTTCAGAAAAAAGCTTCTGCCGAGAGCGAGCACCGTGACATGCTGAGTCTCTGGGAAAGCAGAGATCCCCAAAGCTGTTGTGCCTGTGGATAGGCTGCAGAGGGATAGTGAAAAACTGCATTAGTTTTCAGGGCTGGCACCTTCCCTGTGGGAGAAGGAGCCGTAAGTTTGCCTTTTCAGAAAAAAGCTTCTGCCGAGAGCGAGCACCATGACATGCTGAGTCTCTGGGAAAGCAGAGATCCCCAAAGCTGTTGTGCCTGTGGATAGGCTGCAGAGGGATAGTGAAAAACTGCATTAGTTTTCAGGGCTGGCACCTTCCCTGTGGGAGAAGGAGCCGTAAGTTTGCCTTTTCAGAAAAAAGCTTCTGCCGAGAGCGAGCACCGTGACATGCTGAGTCTCTGGGAAAGCAGAGATCCCCAAAGCTGTTGTGCCTGTGGATAGGCTGCAGAGGGATAGTGAAAAACTGCATTAGTTTTCAGGGCTGGCACCTTCCCTGTGGGAGAAGGAGCCGTAAGTTTGCCTTTTCAGAAAAAAGCTTCTGCCGAGAGCGAGCACCGTGACATGCTGAGTCTCTGGGAAAGCAGAGATCCCCAAAGCTGTTGTGCCTGTGGATAGGCTGCAGAGGGATAGTGAATACCAGCAAGATCTTTCAGGGCTGGCACCTTCCTTGTGGGAGAAGGAGCCGTAAGTTTGCCTTTTCAGAAAAAAGCTTCTGCCGAGAGCGAGCACCGTGACATGCTGAGTCTCTGGGAAAGCAGAGATCCCAAAAGCTGTTGTGCCTGTGGATAGGCTGCAGAGGGATAGTGAAAAACTGCATTAGTTTTCAGGGCTGGCACCTTCCCTGTGGGAGAAGGAGCCGTAAATTTGCCTTTTCAGAAAAAAGCTTCTGCCGAGAGCGAGCACCGTGACATGCTGAGTCTCTGGGAAAGCAGAGATCCCAAAAGCTGTTGTGCCTGTGGATAGGCTGCAGAGGGATAGTGAAAAACTGCATTAGTTTTCAGGGCTGGCACCTTCCCTGTGGGAGAAGGAGCCGTAAGTTTGCCTTTTCAGAAAAAAGCTTCTGCCGAGAGCGAGCACCATGACATGCTGAGTCTCTGGGAAAGCAGAGATCCCCAGTGCTGTTGCGGCTAAAGATAGGCTGCAGAGGGATAGTGAATACCAGCAAGATCTTTCAGGGCTGGCACCTTCCTTGTGGGAGAAGGAGCCGTAAGTTTGCCTTTTCAGAAAAAGGCTCTGGCGAGAGTGAGCACCGTGACATGCTGAGTCTCTGGGAAAGCAGAGATCCCCAAAGCTGTTGTGCCTGTGGATAGGCTGCAGAGGGATAGTGAAAAACTGCATTAGTTTTCAGGGCTGGCACCTTCCCTGTGGGAGAAGGAGCCATAAGTTTGCCTTTTCAGAAAAAAGCTTCTGCCGAGAGCGAGCACCGTGACATGCTGAGTCTCTGGGAAAGCAGAGATCCCAAAAGCTGTTGCGCCTGTGGATAGGCTGCAGAGGGATAGTGAATACCAGCAAGATCTTTCAGGGCTAGCACCTTCCTTGTGGGAGAAGGAGCCACACTTTTGCCTTCTCAGAAAAAGCTTCTGCCGAGAACGAGCACCGTGACATGCTGAGTCTCTGGGAAAGCAGAGATCCCCAAAGCTGTTGTGCCTGTGGATAGGCTGCAGAGGGATAGTGAAAAACTGCATTAGTTTTCAGGGCTGGCACCTTCCCTGAGGGAGAAGGAGCCGAAAGTTTTCTTTTTCAGAAAAAAGCTTCTGCCGAGAGCGAGCACCGTGACATGCTGAGTCTCTGGGAAAGCAGAGATCCCCAAAGCTGTTGTGCCTGTGGATAGGCTGCAGAGGGATAGTGAAAAACTGCATTAGTTTTCAGGGCTGGCACCTTCCCTGTGGGAGAAGGAGCCGTAAGTTTGCCTTTTCAGAAAAAAGCTTCTGCCGAGAGCGAGCACCGTGACATGCTGAGTCTCTGGGAAAGCAGAGATCCCAAAAGCTGTTGTGCCTGTGGATAGGCTGCAGAGGGATAGTGAAAAACTGCATTAGTTTTCAGGGCTGGCACCTTCCCTGTGGGAGAAGGAGCCGTAAGTTTGCCTTTTCAGAAAAAAGCTTCTGCCGAGAGCGAGCACCGTGACATGCTGAGTCTCTGGGAAAGCAGAGATCCCCAAAGCTGTTGTGCCTGTGGATAGGCTGCAGAGGGATAGTGAAAAACTGCATTAGTTTTCATGGCTGGCACCTTCCCTGTGGGAGAAGGAGCCGTAAGTTTGCCTTTTCAGAAAAAAGCTTCTGCCGAGAGCGAGCACCGTGACATGCTGAGTCTCTGGGAAAGCAGAGATCCCCAAAGCTGTTGTGCCTGTGGATAGGCTGCAGAGGGATAGTGAAAAACTGCATTAGTTTTCAGGGCTGGCACCTTCCTTGTGGGAGAAGGAGCCGTAAGTTTGGCTTTTCATAAAAAAGCTTCTGCCGAGAGCGAGCACCGTGACATGCTGAGTCTCTGGGAAAGCAGAGATCCCCAAAGCTGTTGTGCCTGTGGATAGGCTGCAGAGGGATAGTGAAAAACTGCATTAGTTTTCAGGGCTAGCACCTTCCCTGAGGGAGAAGGAGCCGAAAGTTTTCTTTTTCAGAAAAAAGCTTCTGCCGAGAGCGAGCACCGTGACATGCTGAGTCTCTGGGAAAGCAGAGATCCCCAAAGCTGTTGTGCCTGTGGATAGGCTGCAGAGGGATAGTGAAAAACTGCATTAGTTTTCAGGGCTGCCACCTTCCCTGTGGGAGAAGGAGCCGTAAGTTTGCCTTTTCAGAAAAAAGCTTCTGCCGAGAGCGAGCACCGTGACATGCTGAGTCTCTGGGAAAGCAGAGATCCCCAAAGCTGTTGTGCCTGTGGATAGGCTGCAGAGGGATAGTGAAAAACTGCATTAGTTTTCAGGGCTGGCACCTTCCCTGTGGGAGAAGGAGCCGTAAGTTTGCCTTTTCAGAAAAAAGCTTCTGCCGAGAGCGAGCACCGTGACATGCTGAGTCTCTGGGAAAGCAGAGATCCCCAAAGCTGTTGTGCCTGTGGATAGGCTGCAGAGGGATAGTGAATACCAGCAAGATCTTTCAGGGCTGGCACCTTCCTTGTGGGAGAAGGAGCCGTAAGTTTGCCTTTTCAGAAAAAGGCTCTGGCGAGAGTGAGCACTGTGACATGCTGAGTCTCTGGGAAAGCAGAGATCCCCAAAGCTGTTGTGCCTGTGGATAGGCTGCAGAGGGATAGTGAATACCAGCAAGATCTTTCAGGGCTAGCACCTTCCTTGTGGGAGAAGGAGCCACACTTTTGCCTTCTCAGAAAAAGCTTCTGCCGAGAACGAGCACCGTGACATGCTGAGTCTCTGGGAAAGCAGAGATCCCCAAAGCTGTTGTGCCTGTGGATAGGCTGCAGAGGGATAGTGAAAAACTGCATTAGTTTTCAGGGCTGGCACCTTCCCTGTGGGAGAAGGAGCCGTAAGTTTGCCTTTTCAGAAAAAAGCTTCTGCCGAGAGCGAGCACCGTGACATGCTGAGTCTCTGGGAAAGCAGAGATCCCCAAAGCTGTTGTGCCTGTGGATAGGCTGCAGAGGGATAGTGAAAAACTGCATTAGTTTTCAGGGCTGGCACCTTCCCTGTGGGAGAAGGAGCCGTAAGTTTGCCTTTTCAGAAAAAAGCTTCTGCCGAGAGCGAGCACCGTGACATGCTGAGTCTCTGGGAAAGCAGAGATCCCCAAAGCTGTTGTGCCTGTGGATAGGCTGCAGAGGGATAGTGAAAAACTGCATTAGTTTTCAGGGCTGGCACCTTCCCTGTGGGAGAAGGAGCCGTAAGTTTGCCTTTTCAGAAAAAAAGCTTCTGCCGAGAGCGAGCACCGTGACATGCTGAGTCTCTGGGAAAGCAGAGATCCCAAAAGCTGTTGTGCCTGTGGATAGGCTGCAGAGGGATAGTGAAAAAATGCATTAGTTTTCAGGGCTGGCACCTTCCCTGTGGGAGAAGGAGCCGTAAGTTTGCCTTTTCAGAAAAAAGCTTCTGCCGAGAGCGAGCACCGTGACATGCTGAGTCTCTGGGAAAGCAGAGATCCCCAAAGCTGTTGTGCCTGTGGATAGGCTGCAGAGGGATAGTGAAAAACTGCATTAGTTTTCAGGGCTGGCACCTTCCCTGTGGGAGAAGGAGCCGTAAGTTTGCCTTTTCAGAAAAAAGCTTCTGCCGAGAGCGAGCACCATGACATGCTGAGTCTCTGGGAAAGCAGAGATCCCCAAAGCTGTTGTGCCTGTGGATAGGCTGCAGAGGGATAGTGAAAAACTGCATTAGTTTTCAGGGCTGGCACCTTCCCTGTGGGAGAAGGAGCCGTAAGTTTGCCTTTTCAGAAAAAAGCTTCTGCCGAGAGCGAGCACCGTGACATGCTGAGTCTCTGGGAAAGCAGAGATCCCCAAAGCTGTTGTGCCTGTGGATAGGCTGCAGAGGGATAGTGAAAAACTGCATTAGTTTTCAGGGCTGGCACCTTCCCTGTGGGAGAAGGAGCCGTAAGTTTGCCTTTTCAGAAAAAAGCTTCTGCCGAGAGCGAGCACCGTGACATGCTGAGTCTCTGGGAAAGCAGAGATCCCCAAAGCTGTTGTGCCTGTGGATAGGCTGCAGAGGGATAGTGAATACCAGCAAGATCTTTCAGGGCTGGCACCTTCCTTGTGGGAGAAGGAGCCGTAAGTTTGCCTTTTCAGAAAAAAGCTTCTGCCGAGAGCGAGCACCGTGACATGCTGAGTCTCTGGGAAAGCAGAGATCCCAAAAGCTGTTGTGCCTGTGGATATGCTGCAGAGGGATAGTGAAAAACTGCATTAGTTTTCAGGGCTGGCACCTTCCCTGTGGGAGAAGGAGCCGTAAATTTGCCTTTTCAGAAAAAAGCTTCTGCCGAGAGCGAGCACCGTGACATGCTGAGTCTCTGGGAAAGCAGAGATCCCAAAAGCTGTTGTGCCTGTGGATAGGCTGCAGAGGGATAGTGAAAAACTGCATTAGTTTTCAGGGCTGGCACCTTCCCTGTGGGAGAAGGAGCCGTAAGTTTGCCTTTTCAGAAAAAAGCTTCTGCCGAGAGCGAGCACCATGACATGCTGAGTCTCTGGGAAAGCAGAGATCCCCAGTGCTGTTGCGGCTAAAGATAGGCTGCAGAGGGATAGTGAATACCAGCAAGATCTTTCAGGGCTGGCACCTTCCTTGTGGGAGAAGGAGCCGTAAGTTTGCCTTTTCAGAAAAAGGCTCTGGCGAGAGTGAGCACCGTGACATGCTGAGTCTCTGGGAAAGCAGAGATCCCAAAAGCTGTTGCGCCTGTGGATAGGCTGCAGAGGGATAGTGAATACCAGCAAGATCTTTCAGGGCTAGCACCTTCCTTGTGGGAGAAGGAGCCACACTTTTGCCTTCTCAGAAAAAGCTTCTGCCGAGAACGAGCACCGTGACATGCTGAGTCTCTGGGAAAGCAGAGATCCCCAAAGCTGTTGTGCCTGTGGATAGGCTGCAGAGGGATAGTGAAAAACTGCATTAGTTTTCAGGGCTGGCACCTTCCCTGAGGGAGAAGGAGCCGAAAGTTTTCTTTTTCAGAAAAAAGCTTCTGCCGAGAGCGAGCACCGTGACATGCTGAGTCTCTGGGAAAGCAGAGATCCCCAAAGCTGTTGTGCCTGTGGATAGGCTGCAGAGGGATAGTGAAAAACTGCATTAGTTTTCAGGGCTGGCACCTTCCCTGTGGGAGAAGGAGCCGTAAGTTTGCCTTTTCAGAAAAAAGCTTCTGCCGAGAGCGAGCACCGTGACATGCTGAGTCTCTGGGAAAGCAGAGATCCCAAAAGCTGTTGTGCCTGTGGATAGGCTGCAGAGGGATAGTGAAAAACTGCATTAGTTTTCAGGGCTGGCACCTTCCCTGTGGGAGAAGGAGCCGTAAGTTTGCCTTTTCAGAAAAAAGCTTCTGCCGAGAGCGAGCACCGTGACATGCTGAGTCTCTGGGAAAGCAGAGATCCCCAAAGCTGTTGTGCCTGTGGATAGGCTGCAGAGGGATAGTGAAAAACTGCATTAGTTTTCATGGCTGGCACCTTCCCTGTGGGAGAAGGAGCCGTAAGTTTGCCTTTTCAGAAAAAAGCTTCTGCCGAGAGCGAGCACCGTGACATGCTGAGTCTCTGGGAAAGCAGAGATCCCCAAAGCTGTTGTGCCTGTGGATAGGCTGCAGAGGGATAGTGAAAAACTGCATTAGTTTTCAGGGCTGGCACCTTCCTTGTGGGAGAAGGAGCCGTAAGTTTGCCTTTTCATAAAAAAGCTTCTGCCGAGAGCGAGCACCGTGACATGCTGAGTCTCTGGGAAAGCAGAGATCCCCAAAGCTGTTGTGCCTGTGGATAGGCTGCAGAGGGATAGTGAAAAACTGCATTAGTTTTCAGGGCTAGCACCTTCCCTGAGGGAGAAGGAGCCGAAAGTTTTCTTTTTCAGAAAAAAGCTTCTGCCGAGAGCGAGCACCGTGACATGCTGAGTCTCTGGGAAAGCAGAGATCCCCAAAGCTGTTGTGCCTGTGGATAGGCTGCAGAGGGATAGTGAAAAACTGCATTAGTTTTCAGGGCTGGCACCTTCCCTGTGGGAGAAGGAGCCGTAAGTTTGCCTTTTCAGAAAAAAGCTTCTGCCGAGAGCGAGCACCGTGACATGCTGAGTCTCTGGGAAAGCAGAGATCCCCAAAGCTGTTGTGCCTGTGGATAGGCTGCAGAGGGATAGTGAAAAACTGCATTAGTTTTCAGGGCTGGCACCTTCCCTGTGGGAGAAGGAGCCGTAAGTTTGCCTTTTCAGAAAAAAGCTTCTGCCGAGAGCGAGCACCGTGACATGCTGAGTCTCTGGGAAAGCAGAGATCCCCAAAGCTGTTGTGCCTGTGGATAGGCTGCAGAGGGATAGTGAATACCAGCAAGATCTTTCAGGGCTGGCACCTTCCTTGTGGGAGAAGGAGCCGTAAGTTTGCCTTTTCAGAAAAAGGCTCTGGCGAGAGTGAGCACTGTGACATGCTGAGTCTCTGGGAAAGCAGAGATCCCCAAAGCTGTTGTGCCTGTGGATAGGCTGCAGAGGGATAGTGAATACCAGCAAGATCTTTCAGGGCTAGCACCTTCCTTGTGGGAGAAGGAGCCACACTTTTGCCTTCTCAGAAAAAGCTTCTGCCGAGAACGAGCACCGTGACATGCTGAGTCTCTGGGAAAGCAGAGATCCCCAAAGCTGTTGTGCCTGTGGATAGGCTGCAGAGGGATAGTGAAAAACTGCATTAGTTTTCAGGGCTGGCACCTTCCCTGTGGGAGAAGGAGCCGTAAGTTTGCCTTTTCAGAAAAAAGCTTCTGCCGAGAGCGAGCACCGTGACATGCTGAGTCTCTGGGAAAGCAGAGATCCCCAAAGCTGTTGTGCCTGTGGATAGGCTGCAGAGGGATAGTGAAAAACTGCATTAGTTTTCAGGGCTGGCACCTTCCCTGTGGGAGAAGGAGCCGTAAGTTTGCCTTTTCAGAAAAAAGCTTCTGCCGAGAGCGAGCACCGTGACATGCTGAGTCTCTGGGAAAGCAGAGATCCCCAAAGCTGTTGTGCCTGTGGATAGGCTGCAGAGGGATAGTGAAAAACTGCATTAGTTTTCAGGGCTGGCACCTTCCCTGTGGGAGAAGGAGCCGTAAGTTTGCCTTTTCAGAAAAAAGCTTCTGCCGAGAGCGAGCACCGTGACATGCTGAGTCTCTGGGAAAGCAGAGATCCCAAAAGCTGTTGTGCCTGTGGATAGGCTGCAGAGGGATAGTGAAAAAATGCATTAGTTTTCAGGGCTGGCACCTTCCCTGTGGGAGAAGGAGCCGTAAGTTTGCCTTTTCAGAAAAAAGCTTCTGCCGAGAGCGAGCACCGTGACATGCTGAGTCTCTGGGAAAGCAGAGATCCCCAAAGCTGTTGTGCCTGTGGATAGGCTGCAGAGGGATAGTGAAAAACTGCATTAGTTTTCAGGGCTGGCACCTTCCCTGTGGGAGAAGGAGCCGTAAGTTTGCCTTTTCAGAAAAAAGCTTCTGCCGAGAGCGAGCACCATGACATGCTGAGTCTCTGGGAAAGCAGAGATCCCCAAAGCTGTTGTGCCTGTGGATAGGCTGCAGAGGGATAGTGAAAAACTGCATTAGTTTTCAGGGCTGGCACCTTCCCTGTGGGAGAAGGAGCCGTAAGTTTGCCTTTTCAGAAAAAAGCTTCTGCCGAGAACGAGCACCGTGACATGCTGAGTCTCTGGGAAAGCAGAGATCCCCAAAGCTGTTGTGCCTGTGGATAGGCTGCAGAGGGATAGTGAAAAACTGCATTAGTTTTCAGGGCTAGCACCTTCCCTGAGGGAGAAGGAGCCGAAAGTTTTCTTTTTCAGAAAAAAGCTTCTGCCGAGAGCGAGCACCGTGACATGCTGAGTCTCTGGGAAAGCAGAGATCCCCAAAGCTGTTGTGCCTGTGGATAGGCTGCAGGGGGATAGTGAAAAACTGCATTAGTTTTCAGGGCTGGCACCTTCCCTGTGGGAGAAGGAGCCGTAAGTTTGCCTTTTCAGAAAAAAGCTTCTGCCGAGAGCGAGCACCGTGACATGCTGAGTCTCTGGGAAAGCAGAGATCCCCAAAGCTGTTGTGCCTGTGGATAGGCTGCAGAGGGATAGTGAAAAACTGCATTAGTTTTCAGGGCTGGCACCTTCCCTGTGGGAGAAGGAGCCGTAAGTTTGCCTTTTCAGAAAAAAGCTTCTGCCGAGAGCGAGCACCGTGACATGCTGAGTCTCTGGGAAAGCAGAGATCCCAAAAGCTGTTGTGCCTGTGGATAGGCTGCAGAGGGATAGTGAATACCAGCAAGATCTTTCAGGGCTAGCACCTTCCTTGTGGGAGAAGGAGCCACACTTTTGCCTTCTCAGAAAAAGCTTCTGCCGAGAACGAGCACCGTGACATGCTGAGTCTCTGGGAAAGCAGAGATCCCAAAAGCTGTTGTGCCTGTGGATAGGCTGCAGAGGGATAGTGAAAAACTGCATTAGTTTTCAGGGCTGGCACCTTCCCTGTGGGAGAAGGAGCCGTAAGTTTGCCTTTTCAGAAAAAAGCTTCTGCCGAGAGCGAGCACCGTGACATGCTGAGTCTCTGGGAAAGCAGAGATCCCCAAAGCTGTTGTGCCTGTGGATAGGCTGCAGAGGGATAGTGAATACCAGCAAGATCTTTCAGGGCTGGCACCTTCCTTGTGGGAGAAGGAGCCGTAAGTTTGCCTTTTCAGAAAAAGGCTCTGGCGAGAGTGAGCACCGTGACATGCTGAGTCTCTGGGAAAGCAGAGATCCCCAAAGCTGTTGTGCCTGTGGATAGGCTGCAGAGGGATAGTGAAAAACTGCATTAGTTTTCAGGGCTGGCACCTTCCCTGTGGGAGAAGGAGCCATAAGTTTGCCTTTTCAGAAAAAAGCTTCTGCCGAGAGCGAGCACCGTGACATGCTGAGTCTCTGGGAAAGCAGAGATCCCAAAAGCTGTTGCGCCTGTGGATAGGCTGCAGAGGGATAGTGAATACCAGCAAGATCTTTCAGGGCTAGCACCTTCCTTGTGGGAGAAGGAGCCACACTTTTGCCTTCTCAGAAAAAGCTTCTGCCGAGAACGAGCACCGTGACATGCTGAGTCTCTGGGAAAGCAGAGATCCCCAAAGCTGTTGTGCCTGTGGATAGGCTGCAGAGGGATAGTGAAAAACTGCATTAGTTTTCAGGGCTGGCACCTTCCCTGAGGGAGAAGGAGCCGAAAGTTTTCTTTTTCAGAAAAAAGCTTCTGCCGAGAGCGAGCACCGTGACATGCTGAGTCTCTGGGAAAGCAGAGATCCCCAAAGCTGTTGTGCCTGTGGATAGGCTGCAGAGGGATAGTGAAAAACTGCATTAGTTTTCAGGGCTGGCACCTTCCCTGTGGGAGAAGGAGCCGTAAGTTTGCCTTTTCAGAAAAAAGCTTCTGCCGAGAGCGAGCACCGTGACATGCTGAGTCTCTGGGAAAGCAGAGATCCCAAAAGCTGTTGTGCCTGTGGATAGGCTGCAGAGGGATAGTGAAAAACTGCATTAGTTTTTAGGGCTGGCACCTTCCCTGTGGGAGAAGGAGCCGTAAGTTTGCCTTTTCAGAAAAAAGCTTCTGCCGAGAGCGAGCACCGTGACATGCTGAGTCTCTGGGAAAGCAGAGATCCCCAAAGCTGTTGTGCCTGTGGATAGGCTGCAGAGGGATAGTGAAAAACTGCATTAGTTTTCATGGCTGGCACCTTCCCTGTGGGAGAAGGAGCCGTAAGTTTGCCTTTTCAGAAAAAAGCTTCTGCCGAGAGCGAGCACCGTGACATGCTGAGTCTCTGGGAAAGCAGAGATCCCCAAAGCTGTTGTGCCTGTGGATAGGCTGCAGAGGGATAGTGAAAAACTGCATTAGTTTTCAGGGCTGGCACCTTCCTTGTGGGAGAAGGAGCCGTAAGTTTGCCTTTTCATAAAAAAGCTTCTGCCGAGAGCGAGCACCGTGACATGCTGAGTCTCTGGGAAAGCAGAGATCCCCAAAGCTGTTGTGCCTGTGGATAGGCTGCAGAGGGATAGTGAAAAACTGCATTAGTTTTCAGGGCTAGCACCTTCCCTGAGGGAGAAGGAGCCGAAAGTTTTCTTATTCAGAAAAAAGCTTCTGCCGAGAGCGAGCACCGTGACATGCTGAGTCTCTGGGAAAGCAGAGATCCCCAAAGCTGTTGTGCCTGTGGATAGGCTGCAGAGGGATAGTGAAAAACTGCATTAGTTTTCAGGGCTGGCACCTTCCCTGTGGGAGAAGGAGCCGTAAGTTTGCCTTTTCAGAAAAAAGCTTCTGCCGAGAGCGAGCACCGTGACATGCTGAGTCTCTGGGAAAGCAGAGATCCCCAAAGCTGTTGTGCCTGTGGATAGGCTGCAGAGGGATAGTGAAAAACTGCATTAGTTTTCAGGGCTGGCACCTTCCCTGTGGGAGAAGGAGCCGTAAGTTTGCCTTTTCAGAAAAAAGCTTCTGCCGAGAGCGAGCACCGTGACATGCTGAGTCTCTGGGAAAGCAGAGATCCCCAAAGCTGTTGTGCCTGTGGATAGGCTGCAGAGGGATAGTGAATACCAGCAAGATCTTTCAGGGCTGGCACCTTCCTTGTGGGAGAAGGAGCCGTAAGTTTGCCTTTTCAGAAAAAGGCTCTGGCGAGAGTGAGCACTGTGACATGCTGAGTCTCTGGGAAAGCAGAGATCCCCAAAGCTGTTGTGCCTGTGGATAGGCTGCAGAGGGATAGTGAATACCAGCAAGATCTTTCAGGGCTAGCACCTTCCTTGTGGGAGAAGGAGCCACACTTTTGCCTTCTCAGAAAAAGCTTCTGCCGAGAACGAGCACCGTGACATGCTGAGTCTCTGGGAAAGCAGAGATCCCCAAAGCTGTTGTGCCTGTGGATAGGCTGCAGAGGGATAGTGAAAAACTGCATTAGTTTTCAGGGCTGGCACCTTCCCTGTGGGAGAAGGAGCCGTAAGTTTGCCTTTTCAGAAAAAAGCTTCTGCCGAGAGCGAGCACCGTGACATGCTGAGTCTCTGGGAAAGCAGAGATCCCCAAAGCTGTTGTGCCTGTGGATAGGCTGCAGAGGGATAGTGAAAAACTGCATTAGTTTTCAGGGCTGGCACCTTCCCTGTGGGAGAAGGAGCCGTAAGTTTGCCTTTTCAGAAAAAAGCTTCTGCCGAGAGCGAGCACCGTGACATGCTGAGTCTCTGGGAAAGCAGAGATCCCCAAAGCTGTTGTGCCTGTGGATAGGCTGCAGAGGGATAGTGAAAAACTGCATTAGTTTTCAGGGCTGGCACCTTCCCTGTGGGAGAAGGAGCCGTAAGTTTGCCTTTTCAGAAAAAAGCTTCTGCCGAGAGCGAGCACCGTGACATGCTGAGTCTCTGGGAAAGCAGAGATCCCAAAAGCTGTTGTGCCTGTGGATAGGCTGCAGAGGGATAGTGAAAAAATGCATTAGTTTTCAGGGCTGGCACCTTCCCTGTGGGAGAAGGAGCCGTAAGTTTGCCTTTTCAGAAAAAAGCTTCTGCCGAGAGCGAGCACCGTGACATGCTGAGTCTCTGGGAAAGCAGAGATCCCCAAAGCTGTTGTGCCTGTGGATAGGCTGCAGAGGGATAGTGAAAAACTGCATTAGTTTTCAGGGCTGGCACCTTCCCTGTGGGAGAAGGAGCCGTAAGTTTGCCTTTTCAGAAAAAAGCTTCTGCCGAGAGCGAGCACCATGACATGCTGAGTCTCTGGGAAAGCAGAGATCCCCAAAGCTGTTGTGCCTGTGGATAGGCTGCAGAGGGATAGTGAAAAACTGCATTAGTTTTCAGGGCTGGCACCTTCCCTGTGGGAGAAGGAGCCGTAAGTTTGCCTTTTCAGAAAAAAGCTTCTGCCGAGAGCGAGCACCGTGACATGCTGAGTCTCTGGGAAAGCAGAGATCCCCAAAGCTGTTGTGCCTGTGGATAGGCTGCAGAGGGATAGTGAAAAACTGCATTAGTTTTCAGGGCTGGCACCTTCCCTGTGGGAGAAGGAGCCGTAAGTTTGCCTTTTCAGAAAAAAGCTTCTGCCGAGAGCGAGCACCGTGACATGCTGAGTCTCTGGGAAAGCAGAGATCCCCAAAGCTGTTGTGCCTGTGGATAGGCTGCAGAGGGATAGTGAATACCAGCAAGATCTTTCAGGGCTGGCACCTTCCTTGTGGGAGAAGGAGCCGTAAGTTTGCCTTTTCAGAAAAAAGCTTCTGCCGAGAGCGAGCACCGTGACATGCTGAGTCTCTGGGAAAGCAGAGATCCCCAGTGCTGTTGCGGCTAAAGATAGGCTGCAGAGGGATAGTGAATACCAGCAAGATCTTTCAGGGCTGGCACCTTCCTTGTGGGAGAAGGAGCCGTAAGTTTGCCTTTTCAGAAAAAGGCTCTGGCGAGAGTGAGCACCGTGACATGCTGAGTCTCTGGGAAAGCAGAGATCCCCAAAGCTGTTGTGCCTGTGGATAGGCTGCAGAGGGATAGTGAAAAACTGCATTAGTTTTCAGGGCTGGCACCTTCCCTGTGGGAGAAGGAGCCATAAGTTTGCCTTTTCAGAAAAAAGCTTCTGCCGAGAGCGAGCACCGTGACATGCTGAGTCTCTGGGAAAGCAGAGATCCCAAAAGCTGTTGCGCCTGTGGATAGGCTGCAGAGGGATAGTGAATACCAGCAAGATCTTTCAGGGCTAGCACCTTCCTTGTGGGAGAAGGAGCCACACTTTTGCCTTCTCAGAAAAAGCTTCTGCCGAGAACGAGCACCGTGACATGCTGAGTCTCTGGGAAAGCAGAGATCCCCAAAGCTGTTGTGCCTGTGGATAGGCTGCAGAGGGATAGTGAAAAACTGCATTAGTTTTCAGGGCTGGCACCTTCCCTGAGGGAGAAGGAGCCGAAAGTTTTCTTTTTCAGAAAAAAGCTTCTGCCGAGAGCGAGCACCGTGACATGCTGAGTCTCTGGGAAAGCAGAGATCCCCAAAGCTGTTGTGCCTGTGGATAGGCTGCAGAGGGATAGTGAAAAACTGCATTAGTTTTCAGGGCTGGCACCTTCCCTGTGGGAGAAGGAGCCGTAAGTTTGCCTTTTCAGAAAAAAGCTTCTGCCGAGAGCGAGCACCGTGACATGCTGAGTCTCTGGGAAAGCAGAGATCCCAAAAGCTGTTGTGCCTGTGGATAGGCTGCAGAGGGATAGTGAAAAACTGCATTAGTTTTCAGGGCTGGCACCTTCCCTGTGGGAGAAGGAGCCGTAAGTTTGCCTTTTCAGAAAAAAGCTTCTGCCGAGAGCGAGCACCGTGACATGCTGAGTCTCTGGGAAAGCAGAGATCCCCAAAGCTGTTGTGCCTGTGGATAGGCTGCAGAGGGATAGTGAAAAACTGCATTAGTTTTCATGGCTGGCACCTTCCCTGTGGGAGAAGGAGCCGTAAGTTTGCCTTTTCAGAAAAAAGCTTCTGCCGAGAGCGAGCACCGTGACATGCTGAGTCTCTGGGAAAGCAGAGATCCCCAAAGCTGTTGTGCCTGTGGATAGGCTGCAGAGGGATAGTGAAAAACTGCATTAGTTTTCAGGGCTGGCACCTTCCTTGTGGGAGAAGGAGCCGTAAGTTTGCCTTTTCATAAAAAAGCTTCTGCCGAGAGCGAGCACCGTGACATGCTGAGTCTCTGGGAAAGCAGAGATCCCCAAAGCTGTTGTGCCTGTGGATAGGCTGCAGAGGGATAGTGAAAAACTGCATTAGTTTTCAGGGCTAGCACCTTCCCTGAGGGAGAAGGAGCCGAAAGTTTTCTTTTTCAGAAAAAAGCTTCTGCCGAGAGCGAGCACCGTGACATGCTGAGTCTCTGGGAAAGCAGAGATCCCCAAAGCTGTTGTGCCTGTGGATAGGCTGCAGAGGGATAGTGAAAAACTGCATTAGTTTTCAGGGCTGCCACCTTCCCTGTGGGAGAAGGAGCCGTAAGTTTGCCTTTTCAGAAAAAAGCTTCTGCCGAGAGCGAGCACCGTGACATGCTGAGTCTCTGGGAAAGCAGAGATCCCCAAAGCTGTTGTGCCTGTGGATAGGCTGCAGAGGGATAGTGAAAAACTGCATTAGTTTTCAGGGCTGGCACCTTCCCTGTGGGAGAAGGAGCCGTAAGTTTGCCTTTTCAGAAAAAAGCTTCTGCCGAGAGCGAGCACCGTGACATGCTGAGTCTCTGGGAAAGCAGAGATCCCCAAAGCTGTTGTGCCTGTGGATAGGCTGCAGAGGGATAGTGAATACCAGCAAGATCTTTCAGGGCTGGCACCTTCCTTGTGGGAGAAGGAGCCGTAAGTTTGCCTTTTCAGAAAAAGGCTCTGGCGAGAGTGAGCACTGTGACATGCTGAGTCTCTGGGAAAGCAGAGATCCCCAAAGCTGTTGTGCCTGTGGATAGGCTGCAGAGGGATAGTGAATACCAGCAAGATCTTTCAGGGCTAGCACCTTCCTTGTGGGAGAAGGAGCCACACTTTTGCCTTCTCAGAAAAAGCTTCTGCCGAGAACGAGCACCGTGACATGCTGAGTCTCTGGGAAAGCAGAGATCCCCAAAGCTGTTGTGCCTGTGGATAGGCTGCAGAGGGATAGTGAAAAACTGCATTAGTTTTCAGGGCTGGCACCTTCCCTGTGGGAGAAGGAGCCGTAAGTTTGCCTTTTCAGAAAAAAGCTTCTGCCGAGAGCGAGCACCGTGACATGCTGAGTCTCTGGGAAAGCAGAGATCCCCAAAGCTGTTGTGCCTGTGGATAGGCTGCAGAGGGATAGTGAAAAACTGCATTAGTTTTCAGGGCTGGCACCTTCCCTGTGGGAGAAGGAGCCGTAAGTTTGCCTTTTCAGAAAAAAGCTTCTGCCGAGAGCGAGCACCGTGACATGCTGAGTCTCTGGGAAAGCAGAGATCCCCAAAGCTGTTGTGCCTGTGGATAGGCTGCAGAGGGATAGTGAAAAACTGCATTAGTTTTCAGGGCTGGCACCTTCCCTGTGGGAGAAGGAGCCGTAAGTTTGCCTTTTCAGAAAAAAGCTTCTGCCGAGAGCGAGCACCGTGACATGCTGAGTCTCTGGGAAAGCAGAGATCCCAAAAGCTGTTGTGCCTGTGGATAGGCTGCAGAGGGATAGTGAAAAAATGCATTAGTTTTCAGGGCTGGCACCTTCCCTGTGGGAGAAGGAGCCGTAAGTTTGCCTTTTCAGAAAAAAGCTTCTGCCGAGAGCGAGCACCGTGACATGCTGAGTCTCTGGGAAAGCAGAGATCCCCAAAGCTGTTGTGCCTGTGGATAGGCTGCAGAGGGATAGTGAAAAACTGCATTAGTTTTCAGGGCTGGCACCTTCCCTGTGGGAGAAGGAGCCGTAAGTTTGCCTTTTCAGAAAAAAGCTTCTGCCGAGAGCGAGCACCATGACATGCTGAGTCTCTGGGAAAGCAGAGATCCCCAAAGCTGTTGTGCCTGTGGATAGGCTGCAGAGGGATAGTGAAAAACTGCATTAGTTTTCAGGGCTGGCACCTTCCCTGTGGGAGAAGGAGCCGTAAGTTTGCCTTTTCAGAAAAAAGCTTCTGCCGAGAGCGAGCACCGTGACATGCTGAGTCTCTGGGAAAGCAGAGATCCCCAAAGCTGTTGTGCCTGTGGATAGGCTGCAGAGGGATAGTGAAAAACTGCATTAGTTTTCAGGGCTGGCACCTTCCCTGTGGGAGAAGGAGCCGTAAGTTTGCCTTTTCAGAAAAAAGCTTCTGCCGAGAGCGAGCACCGTGACATGCTGAGTCTCTGGGAAAGCAGAGATCCCCAAAGCTGTTGTGCCTGTGGATAGGCTGCAGAGGGATAGTGAATACCAGCAAGATCTTTCAGGGCTGGCACCTTCCTTGTGGGAGAAGGAGCCGTAAGTTTGCCTTTTCAGAAAAAAGCTTCTGCCGAGAGCGAGCACCGTGACATGCTGAGTCTCTGGGAAAGCAGAGATCCCAAAAGCTGTTGTGCCTGTGGATATGCTGCAGAGGGATAGTGAAAAACTGCATTAGTTTTCAGGGCTGGCACCTTCCCTGTGGGAGAAGGAGCCGTAAATTTGCCTTTTCAGAAAAAAGCTTCTGCCGAGAGCGAGCACCGTGACATGCTGAGTCTCTGGGAAAGCAGAGATCCCCAAAGCTGTTGTGCCTGTGGATAGGCTGCAGAGGGATAGTGAAAAACTGCATTAGTTTTCAGGGCTGGCACCTTCCCTGTGGGAGAAGGAGCCGTAAGTTTGCCTTTTCAGAAAAAAGCTTCTGCCGAGAGCGAGCACCATGACATGCTGAGTCTCTGGGAAAGCAGAGATCCCCAGTGCTGTTGCGGCTAAAGATAGGCTGCAGAGGGATAGTGAATACCAGCAAGATCTTTCAGGGCTGGCACCTTCCTTGTGGGAGAAGGAGCCGTAAGTTTGCCTTTTCAGAAAAAGGCTCTGGCGAGAGTGAGCACCGTGACATGCTGAGTCTCTGGGAAAGCAGAGATCCCAAAAGCTGTTGCGCCTGTGGATAGGCTGCAGAGGGATAGTGAATACCAGCAAGATCTTTCAGGGCTAGCACCTTCCTTGTGGGAGAAGGAGCCACACTTTTGCCTTCTCAGAAAAAGCTTCTGCCGAGAACGAGCACCGTGACATGCTGAGTCTCTGGGAAAGCAGAGATCCCCAAAGCTGTTGTGCCTGTGGATAGGCTGCAGAGGGATAGTGAAAAACTGCATTAGTTTTCAGGGCTGGCACCTTCCCTGAGGGAGAAGGAGCCGAAAGTTTTCTTTTTCAGAAAAAAGCTTCTGCCGAGAGCGAGCACCGTGACATGCTGAGTCTCTGGGAAAGCAGAGATCCCCAAAGCTGTTGTGCCTGTGGATAGGCTGCAGAGGGATAGTGAAAAACTGCATTAGTTTTCAGGGCTGGCACCTTCCTTGTGGGAGAAGGAGCCGTAAGTTTGCCTTTTCAGAAAAAAGCTTCTGCCGAGAGCGAGCACCGTGACATGCTGAGTCTCTGGGAAAGCAGAGATCCCAAAAGCTGTTGTGCCTGTGGATAGGCTGCAGAGGGATAGTGAAAAACTGCATTAGTTTTCAGGGCTGGCACCTTCCCTGTGGGAGAAGGAGCCGTAAGTTTGCCTTTTCAGAAAAAAGCTTCTGCCGAGAGCGAGCACCGTGACATGCTGAGTCTCTGGGAAAGCAGAGATCCCCAAAGCTGTTGTGCCTGTGGATAGGCTGCAGAGGGATAGTGAAAAACTGCATTAGTTTTCATGGCTGGCACCTTCCCTGTGGGAGAAGGAGCCGTAAGTTTGCCTTTTCAGAAAAAAGCTTCTGCCGAGAGCGAGCACCGTGACATGCTGAGTCTCTGGGAAAGCAGAGATCCCCAAAGCTGTTGTGCCTGTGGATAGGCTGCAGAGGGATAGTGAAAAACTGCATTAGTTTTCAGGGCTGGCACCTTCCCTGTGGGAGAAGGAGCCGTAAGTTTGCCTTTTCAGAAAAAAGCTTCTGCCGAGAGCGAGCACCGTGACATGCTGAGTCTCTGGGAAAGCAGAGATCCCCAAAGCTGTTGTGCCTGTGGATAGGCTGCAGAGGGATAGTGAATACCAGCAAGATCTTTCAGGGCTGGCACCTTCCTTGTGGGAGAAGGAGCCGTAAGTTTGCCTTTTCAGAAAAAGGCTCTGGCGAGAGTGAGCACTGTGACATGCTGAGTCTCTGGGAAAGCAGAGATCCCCAAAGCTGTTGTGCCTGTGGATAGGCTGCAGAGGGATAGTGAATACCAGCAAGATCTTTCAGGGCTAGCACCTTCCTTGTGGGAGAAGGAGCCACACTTTTGCCTTCTCAGAAAAAGCTTCTGCCGAGAACGAGCACCGTGACATGCTGAGTCTCTGGGAAAGCAGAGATCCCCAAAGCTGTTGTGCCTGTGGATAGGCTGCAGAGGGATAGTGAAAAACTGCATTAGTTTTCAGGGCTGGCACCTTCCCTGTGGGAGAAGGAGCCGTAAGTTTGCCTTTTCAGAAAAAAGCTTCTGCCGAGAGCGAGCACCGTGACATGCTGAGTCTCTGGGAAAGCAGAGATCCCCAAAGCTGTTGTGCCTGTGGATAGGCTGCAGAGGGATAGTGAAAAACTGCATTAGTTTTCAGGGCTGGCACCTTCCCTGTGGGAGAAGGAGCCGTAAGTTTGCCTTTTCAGAAAAAAGCTTCTGCCGAGAGCGAGCACCGTGACATGCTGAGTCTCTGGGAAAGCAGAGATCCCCAAAGCTGTTGTGCCTGTGGATAGGCTGCAGAGGGATAGTGAAAAACTGCATTAGTTTTCAGGGCTGGCACCTTCCCTGTGGGAGAAGGAGCCGTAAGTTTGCCTTTTCAGAAAAAAGCTTCTGCCGAGAGCGAGCACCGTGACATGCTGAGTCTCTGGGAAAGCAGAGATCCCAAAAGCTGTTGTGCCTGTGGATAGGCTGCAGAGGGATAGTGAAAAAATGCATTAGTTTTCAGGGCTGGCACCTTCCCTGTGGGAGAAGGAGCCGTAAGTTTGCCTTTTCAGAAAAAAGCTTCTGCCGAGAGCGAGCACCGTGACATGCTGAGTCTCTGGGAAAGCAGAGATCCCCAAAGCTGTTGTGCCTGTGGATAGGCTGCAGAGGGATAGTGAAAAACTGCATTAGTTTTCAGGGCTGGCACCTTCCCTGTGGGAGAAGGAGCCGTAAGTTTGCCTTTTCAGAAAAAAGCTTCTGCCGAGAGCGAGCACCATGACATGCTGAGTCTCTGGGAAAGCAGAGATCCCCAAAGCTGTTGTGCCTGTGGATAGGCTGCAGAGGGATAGTGAAAAACTGCATTAGTTTTCAGGGCTGGCACCTTCCCTGTGGGAGAAGGAGCCGTAAGTTTGCCTTTTCAGAAAAAAGCTTCTGCCGAGAGCGAGCACCGTGACATGCTGAGTCTCTGGGAAAGCAGAGATCCCCAAAGCTGTTGTGCCTGTGGATAGGCTGCAGAGGGATAGTGAATACCAGCAAGATCTTTCAGGGCTGGCACCTTCCTTGTGGGAGAAGGAGCCGTAAGTTTGCCTTTTCAGAAAAAAGCTTCTGCCGAGAGCGAGCACCGTGACATGCTGAGTCTCTGGGAAAGCAGAGATCCCAAAAGCTGTTGTGCCTGTGGATATGCTGCAGAGGGATAGTGAAAAACTGCATTAGTTTTCAGGGCTGGCACCTTCCCTGTGGGAGAAGGAGCCGTAATTTTGCCTTTTCAGAAAAAAGCTTCTGCCGAGAGCGAGCACCGTGACATGCTGAGTCTCTGGGAAAGCAGAGATCCCAAAAGCTGTTGTGCCTGTGGATAGGCTGCAGAGGGATAGTGAAAAACTGCATTAGTTTTCAGGGCTGGCACCTTCCCTGTGGGAGAAGGAGCCGTAAGTTTGCCTTTTCAGAAAAAAGCTTCTGCCGAGAGCGAGCACCATGACATGCTGAGTCTCTGGGAAAGCAGAGATCCCCAGTGCTGTTGCGGCTAAAGATAGGCTGCAGAGGGATAGTGAATACCAGCAAGATCTTTCAGGGCTGGCACCTTCCTTGTGGGAGAAGGAGCCGTAAGTTTGCCTTTTCAGAAAAAGGCTCTGGCGAGAGTGAGCACCGTGACATGCTGAGTCTCTGGGAAAGCAGAGATCCCAAAAGCTGTTGCGCCTGTGGATAGGCTGCAGAGGGATAGTGAATACCAGCAAGATCTTTCAGGGCTAGCACCTTCCTTGTGGGAGAAGGAGCCACACTTTTGCCTTCTCAGAAAAAGCTTCTGCCGAGAACGAGCACCGTGACATGCTGAGTCTCTGGGAAAGCAGAGATCCCCAAAGCTGTTGTGCCTGTGGATAGGCTGCAGAGGGATAGTGAAAAACTGCATTAGTTTTCAGGGCTGGCACCTTCCCTGAGGGAGAAGGAGCCGAAAGTTTTCTTTTTCAGAAAAAAGCTTCTGCCGAGAGCGAGCACCGTGACATGCTGAGTCTCTGGGAAAGCAGAGATCCCCAAAGCTGTTGTGCCTGTGGATAGGCTGCAGAGGGATAGTGAAAAACTGCATTAGTTTTCAGGGCTGGCACCTTCCCTGTGGGAGAAGGAGCCGTAAGTTTGCCTTTTCAGAAAAAAGCTTCTGCCGAGAGCGAGCACCGTGACATGCTGAGTCTCTGGGAAAGCAGAGATCCCAAAAGCTGTTGTGCCTGTGGATAGGCTGCAGAGGGATAGTGAAAAACTGCATTAGTTTTCAGGGCTGGCACCTTCCCTGTGGGAGAAGGAGCCGTAAGTTTGCCTTTTCAGAAAAAAGCTTCTGCCGAGAGCGAGCACCGTGACATGCTGAGTCTCTGGGAAAGCAGAGATCCCCAAAGCTGTTGTGCCTGTGGATAGGCTGCAGAGGGATAGTGAAAAACTGCATTAGTTTTCATGGCTGGCACCTTCCCTGTGGGAGAAGGAGCCGTAAGTTTGCCTTTTCAGAAAAAAGCTTCTGCCGAGAGCGAGCACCGTGACATGCTGAGTCTCTGGGAAAGCAGAGATCCCCAAAGCTGTTGTGCCTGTGGATAGGCTGCAGAGGGATAGTGAAAAACTGCATTAGTTTTCAGGGCTGGCACCTTCCCTGTGGGAGAAGGAGCCGTAAGTTTGCCTTTTCAGAAAAAAGCTTCTGCCGAGAGCGAGCACCGTGACATGCTGAGTCTCTGGGAAAGCAGAGATCCCCAAAGCTGTTGTGCCTGTGGATAGGCTGCAGAGGGATAGTGAATACCAGCAAGATCTTTCAGGGCTGGCACCTTCCCTGTGGGAGAAGGAGCCGTAAGTTTGCCTTTTCAGAAAAAGGCTCTGGCGAGAGTGAGCACTGTGACATGCTGAGTCTCTGGGAAAGCAGAGATCCCCAAAGCTGTTGTGCCTGTGGATAGGCTGCAGAGGGATAGTGAATACCAGCAAGATCTTTCAGGGCTAGCACCTTCCTTGTGGGAGAAGGAGCCACACTTTTGCCTTCTCAGAAAAAGCTTCTGCCGAGAACGAGCACCGTGACATGCTGAGTCTCTGGGAAAGCAGAGATCCCCAAAGCTGTTGTGCCTGTGGATAGGCTGCAGAGGGATAGTGAAAAACTGCATTAGTTTTCAGGGCTGGCACCTTCCCTGTGGGAGAAGGAGCCGTAAGTTTGCCTTTTCAGAAAAAAGCTTCTGCCGAGAGCGAGCACCGTGACATGCTGAGTCTCTGGGAAAGCAGAGATCCCCAAAGCTGTTGTGCCTGTGGATAGGCTGCAGAGGGATAGTGAAAAACTGCATTAGTTTTCAGGGCTGGCACCTTCCCTGTGGGAGAAGGAGCCGTAAGTTTGCCTTTTCAGAAAAAAGCTTCTGCCGAGAGCGAGCACCGTGACATGCTGAGTCTCTGGGAAAGCAGAGATCCCCAAAGCTGTTGTGCCTGTGGATAGGCTGCAGAGGGATAGTGAAAAACTGCATTAGTTTTCAGGGCTGGCACCTTCCCTGTGGGAGAAGGAGCCGTAAGTTTGCCTTTTCAGAAAAAAGCTTCTGCCGAGAGCGAGCACCGTGACATGCTGAGTCTCTGGGAAAGCAGAGATCCCAAAAGCTGTTGTGCCTGTGGATAGGCTGCAGAGGGATAGTGAAAAAATGCATTAGTTTTCAGGGCTGGCACCTTCCCTGTGGGAGAAGGAGCCGTAAGTTTGCCTTTTCAGAAAAAAGCTTCTGCCGAGAGCGAGCACCGTGACATGCTGAGTCTCTGGGAAAGCAGAGATCCCCAAAGCTGTTGTGCCTGTGGATAGGCTGCAGAGGGATAGTGAAAAACTGCATTAGTTTTCAGGGCTGGCACCTTCCCTGTGGGAGAAGGAGCCGTAAGTTTGCCTTTTCAGAAAAAAGCTTCTGCCGAGAGCGAGCACCATGACATGCTGAGTCTCTGGGAAAGCAGAGATCCCCAAAGCTGTTGTGCCTGTGGATAGGCTGCAGAGGGATAGTGAAAAACTGCATTAGTTTTCAGGGCTGGCACCTTCCCTGTGGGAGAAGGAGCCGTAAGTTTGCCTTTTCAGAAAAAAGCTTCTGCCGAGAGCGAGCACCGTGACATGCTGAGTCTCTGGGAAAGCAGAGATCCCCAAAGCTGTTGTGCCTGTGGATAGGCTGCAGAGGGATAGTGAAAAACTGCATTAGTTTTCAGGGCTGGCACCTTCCCTGTGGGAGAAGGAGCCGTAAGTTTGCCTTTTCAGAAAAAAGCTTCTGCCGAGAGCGAGCACCGTGACATGCTGAGTCTCTGGGAAAGCAGAGATCCCCAAAGCTGTTGTGCCTGTGGATAGGCTGCAGAGGGATAGTGAATACCAGCAAGATCTTTCAGGGCTGGCACCTTCCTTGTGGGAGAAGGAGCCGTAAGTTTGCCTTTTCAGAAAAAAGCTTCTGCCGAGAGCGAGCACCGTGACATGCTGAGTCTCTGGGAAAGCAGAGATCCCAAAAGCTGTTGTGCCTGTGGATATGCTGCAGAGGGATAGTGAAAAACTGCATTAGTTTTCAGGGCTGGCACCTTCCCTGTGGGAGAAGGAGCCGTAAATTTGCCTTTTCAGAAAAAAGCTTCTGCCGAGAGCGAGCACCGTGACATGCTGAGTCTCTGGGAAAGCAGAGATCCCAAAAGCTGTTGTGCCTGTGGATAGGCTGCAGAGGGATAGTGAAAAACTGCATTAGTTTTCAGGGCTGGCACCTTCCCTGTGGGAGAAGGAGCCGTAAGTTTGCCTTTTCAGAAAAAAGCTTCTGCCGAGAGCGAGCACCATGACATGCTGAGTCTCTGGGAAAGCAGAGATCCCCAGTGCTGTTGCGGCTAAAGATAGGCTGCAGAGGGATAGTGAATACCAGCAAGATCTTTCAGGGCTGGCACCTTCCTTGTGGGAGAAGGAGCCGTAAGTTTGCCTTTTCAGAAAAAGGCTCTGGCGAGAGTGAGCACCGTGACATGCTGAGTCTCTGGGAAAGCAGAGATCCCAAAAGCTGTTGCGCCTGTGGATAGGCTGCAGAGGGATAGTGAATACCAGCAAGATCTTTCAGGGCTAGCACCTTCCTTGTGGGAGAAGGAGCCACACTTTTGCCTTCTCAGAAAAAGCTTCTGCCGAGAACGAGCACCGTGACATGCTGAGTCTCTGGGAAAGCAGAGATCCCCAAAGCTGTTGTGCCTGTGGATAGGCTGCAGAGGGATAGTGAAAAACTGCATTAGTTTTCAGGGCTGGCACCTTCCCTGAGGGAGAAGGAGCCGAAAGTTTTCTTTTTCAGAAAAAAGCTTCTGCCGAGAGCGAGCACCGTGACATGCTGAGTCTCTGGGAAAGCAGAGATCCCCAAAGCTGTTGTGCCTGTGGATAGGCTGCAGAGGGATAGTGAAAAACTGCATTAGTTTTCAGGGCTGGCACCTTCCCTGTGGGAGAAGGAGCCGTAAGTTTGCCTTTTCAGAAAAAAGCTTCTGCCGAGAGCGAGCACCGTGACATGCTGAGTCTCTGGGAAAGCAGAGATCCCAAAAGCTGTTGTGCCTGTGGATAGGCTGCAGAGGGATAGTGAAAAACTGCATTAGTTTTCAGGGCTGGCACCTTCCCTGTGGGAGAAGGAGCCGTAAGTTTGCCTTTTCAGAAAAAAGCTTCTGCCGAGAGCGAGCACCGTGACATGCTGAGTCTCTGGGAAAGCAGAGATCCCCAAAGCTGTTGTGCCTGTGGATAGGCTGCAGAGGGATAGTGAAAAACTGCATTAGTTTTCATGGCTGGCACCTTCCCTGTGGGAGAAGGAGCCGTAAGTTTGCCTTTTCAGAAAAAAGCTTCTGCCGAGAGCGAGCACCGTGACATGCTGAGTCTCTGGGAAAGCAGAGATCCCCAAAGCTGTTGTGCCTGTGGATAGGCTGCAGAGGGATAGTGAAAAACTGCATTAGTTTTCAGGGCTGGCACCTTCCTGGTGGGAGAAGGAGCCGTAAGTTTGCCTTTTCATAAAAAAGCTTCTGCCGAGAGCGAGCACCGTGACATGCTGAGTCTCTGGGAAAGCAGAGATCCCCAAAGCTGTTGTGCCTGTGGATAGGCTGCAGAGGGATAGTGAAAAACTGCATTAGTTTTCAGGGCTAGCACCTTCCCTGAGGGAGAAGGAGCCGAAAGTTTTCTTTTTCAGAAAAAAGCTTCTGCCGAGAGCGAGCACCGTGACATGCTGAGTCTCTGGGAAAGCAGAGATCCCCAAAGCTGTTGTGCCTGTGGATAGGCTGCAGAGGGATAGTGAAAAACTGCATTAGTTTTCAGGGCTGGCACCTTCCCTGTGGGAGAAGGAGCCGTAAGTTTGCCTTTTCAGAAAAAAGCTTCTGCCGAGAGCGAGCACCGTGACATGCTGAGTCTCTGGGAAAGCAGAGATCCCCAAAGCTGTTGTGCCTGTGGATAGGCTGCAGAGGGATAGTGAAAAACTGCATTAGTTTTCAGGGCTGGCACCTTCCCTGTGGGAGAAGGAGCCGTAAGTTTGCCTTTTCAGAAAAAAGCTTCTGCCGAGAGCGAGCACCGTGACATGCTGAGTCTCTGGGAAAGCAGAGATCCCCAAAGCTGTTGTGCCTGTGGATAGGCTGCAGAGGGATAGTGAATACCAGCAAGATCTTTCAGGGCTGGCACCTTCCTTGTGGGAGAAGGAGCCGTAAGTTTGCCTTTTCAGAAAAAGGCTCTGGCGAGAGTGAGCACTGTGACATGCTGAGTCTCTGGGAAAGCAGAGATCCCCAAAGCTGTTGTGCCTGTGGATAGGCTGCAGAGGGATAGTGAAAAACTGCATTAGTTTTCAGGGCTGGCACCTTCCCTGTGGGAGAAGGAGCCGTAAGTTTGCCTTTTCAGAAAAAAGCTTCTGCCGAGAGCGAGCACCGTGACATGCTGAGTCTCTGGGAAAGCAGAGATCCCCAAAGCTGTTGTGCCTGTGGATAGGCTGCAGAGGGATAGTGAAAAACTGCATTAGTTTTCAGGGCTGGCACCTTCCCTGTGGGAGAAGGAGCCGTAAGTTTGCCTTTTCAGAAAAAAGCTTCTGCCGAGAGCGAGCACCGTGACATGCTGAGTCTCTGGGAAAGCAGAGATCCCCAAAGCTGTTGTGCCTGTGGATAGGCTGCAGAGGGATAGTGAAAAACTGCATTAGTTTTCAGGGCTGGCACCTTCCCTGTGGGAGAAGGAGCCGTAAGTTTGCCTTTTCAGAAAAAAGCTTCTGCCGAGAGCGAGCACCGTGACATGCTGAGTCTCTGGGAAAGCAGAGATCCCCAAAGCTGTTGTGCCTGTGGATAGGCTGCAGAGGGATAGTGAAAAACTGCATTAGTTTTCAGGGCTGGCACCTTCCCTGTGGGAGAAGGAGCCGTAAGTTTGCCTTTTCAGAAAAAAGCTTCTGCCGAGAGCGAGCACCGTGACATGCTGAGTCTCTGGGAAAGCAGAGATCCCAAAAGCTGTTGTGCCTGTGGATAGGCTGCAGAGGGATAGTGAAAAAATGCATTAGTTTTCAGGGCTGGCACCTTCCCTGTGGGAGAAGGAGCCGTAAGTTTGCCTTTTCAGAAAAAAGCTTCTGCCGAGAGCGAGCACCGTGACATGCTGAGTCTCTGGGAAAGCAGAGATCCCCAAAGCTGTTGTGCCTGTGGATAGGCTGCAGAGGGATAGTGAAAAACTGCATTAGTTTTCAGGGCTGGCACCTTCCCTGTGGGAGAAGGAGCCGTAAGTTTGCCTTTTCAGAAAAAAGCTTCTGCCGAGAGCGAGCACCATGACATGCTGAGTCTCTGGGAAAGCAGAGATCCCCAAAGCTGTTGTGCCTGTGGATAGGCTGCAGAGGGATAGTGAAAAACTGCATTAGTTTTCAGGGCTGGCACCTTCCCTGTGGGAGAAGGAGCCGTAAGTTTGCCTTTTCAGAAAAAAGCTTCTGCCGAGAACGAGCACCGTGACATGCTGAGTCTCTGGGAAAGCAGAGATCCCCAAAGCTGTTGTGCCTGTGGATAGGCTGCAGAGGGATAGTGAAAAACTGCATTAGTTTTCAGGGCTAGCACCTTCCCTGAGGGAGAAGGAGCCGAAAGTTTTCTTTTTCAGAAAAAAGCTTCTGCCGAGAGCGAGCACCGTGACATGCTGAGTCTCTGGGAAAGCAGAGATCCCCAAAGCTGTTGTGCCTGTGGATAGGCTGCAGGGGGATAGTGAAAAACTGCATTAGTTTTCAGGGCTGGCACCTTCCCTGTGGGAGAAGGAGCCGTAAGTTTGCCTTTTCAGAAAAAAGCTTCTGCCGAGAGCGAGCACCGTGACATGCTGAGTCTCTGGGAAAGCAGAGATCCCCAAAGCTGTTGTGCCTGTGGATAGGCTGCAGAGGGATAGTGAAAAACTGCATTAGTTTTCAGGGCTGGCACCTTCCCTGTGGGAGAAGGAGCCGTAAGTTTGCCTTTTCAGAAAAAAGCTTCTGCCGAGAGCGAGCACCGTGACATGCTGAGTCTCTGGGAAAGCAGAGATCCCAAAAGCTGTTGTGCCTGTGGATAGGCTGCAGAGGGATAGTGAATACCAGCAAGATCTTTCAGGGCTAGCACCTTCCTTGTGGGAGAAGGAGCCACACTTTTGCCTTCTCAGAAAAAGCTTCTGCCGAGAACGAGCACCGTGACATGCTGAGTCTCTGGGAAAGCAGAGATCCCAAAAGCTGTTGTGCCTGTGGATAGGCTGCAGAGGGATAGTGAAAAACTGCATTAGTTTTCAGGGCTGGCACCTTCCCTGTGGGAGAAGGAGCCGTAAGTTTGCCTTTTCAGAAAAAAGCTTCTGCCGAGAGCGAGCACCGTGACATGCTGAGTCTCTGGGAAAGCAGAGATCCCCAAAGCTGTTGTGCCTGTGGATAGGCTGCAGAGGGATAGTGAATACCAGCAAGATCTTTCAGGGCTGGCACCTTCCTTGTGGGAGAAGGAGCCGTAAGTTTGCCTTTTCAGAAAAAGGCTCTGGCGAGAGTGAGCACCGTGACATGCTGAGTCTCTGGGAAAGCAGAGATCCCCAAAGCTGTTGTGCCTGTGGATAGGCTGCAGAGGGATAGTGAAAAACTGCATTAGTTTTCAGGGCTGGCACCTTCCCTGTGGGAGAAGGAGCCATAAGTTTGCCTTTTCAGAAAAAAGCTTCTGCCGAGAGCGAGCACCGTGACATGCTGAGTCTCTGGGAAAGCAGAGATCCCAAAAGCTGTTGCGCCTGTGGATAGGCTGCAGAGGGATAGTGAATACCAGCAAGATCTTTCAGGGCTAGCACCTTCCTTGTGGGAGAAGGAGCCACACTTTTGCCTTCTCAGAAAAAGCTTCTGCCGAGAACGAGCACCGTGACATGCTGAGTCTCTGGGAAAGCAGAGATCCCCAAAGCTGTTGTGCCTGTGGATAGGCTGCAGAGGGATAGTGAAAAACTGCATTAGTTTTCAGGGCTGGCACCTTCCCTGAGGGAGAAGGAGCCGAAAGTTTTCTTTTTCAGAAAAAAGCTTCTGCCGAGAGCGAGCACCGTGACATGCTGAGTCTCTGGGAAAGCAGAGATCCCCAAAGCTGTTGTGCCTGTGGATAGGCTGCAGAGGGATAGTGAAAAACTGCATTAGTTTTCAGGGCTGGCACCTTCCCTGTGGGAGAAGGAGCCGTAAGTTTGCCTTTTCAGAAAAAAGCTTCTGCCGAGAGCGAGCACCGTGACATGCTGAGTCTCTGGGAAAGCAGAGATCCCAAAAGCTGTTGTGCCTGTGGATAGGCTGCAGAGGGATAGTGAAAAACTGCATTAGTTTTCAGGGCTGGCACCTTCCCTGTGGGAGAAGGAGCCGTAAGTTTGCCTTTTCAGAAAAAAGCTTCTGCCGAGAGCGAGCACCGTGACATGCTGAGTCTCTGGGAAAGCAGAGATCCCCAAAGCTGTTGTGCCTGTGGATAGGCTGCAGAGGGATAGTGAAAAACTGCATTAGTTTTCATGGCTGGCACCTTCCCTGTGGGAGAAGGAGCCGTAAGTTTGCCTTTTCAGAAAAAAGCTTCTGCCGAGAGCGAGCACCGTGACATGCTGAGTCTCTGGGAAAGCAGAGATCCCCAAAGCTGTTGTGCCTGTGGATAGGCTGCAGAGGGATAGTGAAAAACTGCATTAGTTTTCAGGGCTGGCACCTTCCTTGTGGGAGAAGGAGCCGTAAGTTTGCCTTTTCATAAAAAAGCTTCTGCCGAGAGCGAGCACCGTGACATGCTGAGTCTCTGGGAAAGCAGAGATCCCCAAAGCTGTTGTGCCTGTGGATAGGCTGCAGAGGGATAGTGAAAAACTGCATTAGATTTCAGGGCTAGCACCTTCCCTGAGGGAGAAGGAGCCGAAAGTTTTCTTATTCAGAAAAAAGCTTCTGCCGAGAGCGAGCACCGTGACATGCTGAGTCTCTGGGAAAGCAGAGATCCCCAAAGCTGTTGTGCCTGTGGATAGGCTGCAGAGGGATAGTGAAAAACTGCATTAGTTTTCAGGGCTGGCACCTTCCCTGTGGGAGAAGGAGCCGTAAGTTTGCCTTTTCAGAAAAAAGCTTCTGCCGAGAGCGAGCACCGTGACATGCTGAGTCTCTGGGAAAGCAGAGATCCCCAAAGCTGTTGTGCCTGTGGATAGGCTGCAGAGGGATAGTGAAAAACTGCATTAGTTTTCAGGGCTGGCACCTTCCCTGTGGGAGAAGGAGCCGTAAGTTTGCCTTTTCAGAAAAAAGCTTCTGCCGAGAGCGAGCACCGTGACATGCTGAGTCTCTGGGAAAGCAGAGATCCCCAAAGCTGTTGTGCCTGTGGATAGGCTGCAGAGGGATAGTGAATACCAGCAAGATCTTTCAGGGCTGGCACCTTCCTTGTGGGAGAAGGAGCCGTAAGTTTGCCTTTTCAGAAAAAGGCTCTGGCGAGAGTGAGCACTGTGACATGCTGAGTCTCTGGGAAAGCAGAGATCCCCAAAGCTGTTGTGCCTGTGGATAGGCTGCAGAGGGATAGTGAATACCAGCAAGATCTTTCAGGGCTAGCACCTTCCTTGTGGGAGAAGGAGCCACACTTTTGCCTTCTCAGAAAAAGCTTCTGCCGAGAACGAGCACCGTGACATGCTGAGTCTCTGGGAAAGCAGAGATCCCCAAAGCTGTTGTGCCTGTGGATAGGCTGCAGAGGGATAGTGAAAAACTGCATTAGTTTTCAGGGCTGGCACCTTCCCTGTGGGAGAAGGAGCCGTAAGTTTGCCTTTTCAGAAAAAAGCTTCTGCCGAGAGCGAGCACCGTGACATGCTGAGTCTCTGGGAAAGCAGAGATCCCCAAAGCTGTTGTGCCTGTGGATAGGCTGCAGAGGGATAGTGAAAAACTGCATTAGTTTTCAGGGCTGGCACCTTCCCTGTGGGAGAAGGAGCCGTAAGTTTGCCTTTTCAGAAAAAAGCTTCTGCCGAGAGCGAGCACCGTGACATGCTGAGTCTCTGGGAAAGCAGAGATCCCCAAAGCTGTTGTGCCTGTGGATAGGCTGCAGAGGGATAGTGAAAAACTGCATTAGTTTTCAGGGCTGGCACCTTCCCTGTGGGAGAAGGAGCCGTAAGTTTGCCTTTTCAGAAAAAAGCTTCTGCCGAGAGCGAGCACCGTGACATGCTGAGTCTCTGGGAAAGCAGAGATCCCAAAAGCTGTTGTGCCTGTGGATAGGCTGCAGAGGGATAGTGAAAAAATGCATTAGTTTTCAGGGCTGGCACCTTCCCTGTGGGAGAAGGAGCCGTAAGTTTGCCTTTTCAGAAAAAAGCTTCTGCCGAGAGCGAGCACCGTGACATGCTGAGTCTCTGGGAAAGCAGAGATCCCCAAAGCTGTTGTGCCTGTGGATAGGCTGCAGAGGGATAGTGAAAAACTGCATTAGTTTTCAGGGCTGGCACCTTCCCTGTGGGAGAAGGAGCCGTAAGTTTGCCTTTTCAGAAAAAAGCTTCTGCCGAGAGCGAGCACCATGACATGCTGAGTCTCTGGGAAAGCAGAGATCCCCAAAGCTGTTGTGCCTGTGGATAGGCTGCAGAGGGATAGTGAAAAACTGCATTAGTTTTCAGGGCTGGCACCTTCCCTGTGGGAGAAGGAGCCGTAAGTTTGCCTTTTCAGAAAAAAGCTTCTGCCGAGAGCGAGCACCGTGACATGCTGAGTCTCTGGGAAAGCAGAGATCCCCAAAGCTGTTGTGCCTGTGGATAGGCTGCAGAGGGATAGTGAAAAACTGCATTAGTTTTCAGGGCTGGCACCTTCCCTGTGGGAGAAGGAGCCGTAAGTTTGCCTTTTCAGAAAAAAGCTTCTGCCGAGAGCGAGCACCGTGACATGCTGAGTCTCTGGGAAAGCAGAGATCCCCAAAGCTGTTGTGCCTGTGGATAGGCTGCAGAGGGATAGTGAATACCAGCAAGATCTTTCAGGGCTGGCACCTTCCTTGTGGGAGAAGGAGCCGTAAGTTTGCCTTTTCAGAAAAAAGCTTCTGCCGAGAGCGAGCACCGTGACATGCTGAGTCTCTGGGAAAGCAGAGATCCCAAAAGCTGTTGTGCCTGTGGATAGGCTGCAGAGGGATAGTGAAAAACTGCATTAGTTTTCAGGGCTGGCACCTTCCCTGTGGGAGAAGGAGCCGTAAATTTGCCTTTTCAGAAAAAAGCTTCTGCCGAGAGCGAGCACCGTGACATGCTGAGTCTCTGGGAAAGCAGAGATCCCAAAAGCTGTTGTGCCTGTGGATAGGCTGCAGAGGGATAGTGAAAAACTGCATTAGTTTTCAGGGCTGGCACCTTCCCTGTGGGAGAAGGAGCCGTAAGTTTGCCTTTTCAGAAAAAAGCTTCTGCCGAGAGCGAGCACCATGACATGCTGAGTCTCTGGGAAAGCAGAGATCCCCAGTGCTGTTGCGGCTAAAGATAGGCTGCAGAGGGATAGTGAATACCAGCAAGATCTTTCAGGGCTGGCACCTTCCTTGTGGGAGAAGGAGCCGTAAGTTTGCCTTTTCAGAAAAAGGCTCTGGCGAGAGTGAGCACCGTGACATGCTGAGTCTCTGGGAAAGCAGAGATCCCCAAAGCTGTTGTGCCTGTGGATAGGCTGCAGAGGGATAGTGAAAAACTGCATTAGTTTTCAGGGCTGGCACCTTCCCTGTGGGAGAAGGAGCCATAAGTTTGCCTTTTCAGAAAAAAGCTTCTGCCGAGAGCGAGCACCGTGACATGCTGAGTCTCTGGGAAAGCAGAGATCCCAAAAGCTGTTGCGCCTGTGGATAGGCTGCAGAGGGATAGTGAATACCAGCAAGATCTTTCAGGGCTAGCACCTTCCTTGTGGGAGAAGGAGCCACACTTTTGCCTTCTCAGAAAAAGCTTCTGCCGAGAACGAGCACCGTGACATGCTGAGTCTCTGGGAAAGCAGAGATCCCCAAAGCTGTTGTGCCTGTGGATAGGCTGCAGAGGGATAGTGAAAAACTGCATTAGTTTTCAGGGCTGGCACCTTCCCTGAGGGAGAAGGAGCCGAAAGTTTTCTTTTTCAGAAAAAAGCTTCTGCCGAGAGCGAGCACCGTGACATGCTGAGTCTCTGGGAAAGCAGAGATCCCCAAAGCTGTTGTGCCTGTGGATAGGCTGCAGAGGGATAGTGAAAAACTGCATTAGTTTTCAGGGCTGGCACCTTCCCTGTGGGAGAAGGAGCCGTAAGTTTGCCTTTTCAGAAAAAAGCTTCTGCCGAGAGCGAGCACCGTGACATGCTGAGTCTCTGGGAAAGCAGAGATCCCAAAAGCTGTTGTGCCTGTGGATAGGCTGCAGAGGGATAGTGAAAAACTGCATTAGTTTTCAGGGCTGGCACCTTCCCTGTGGGAGAAGGAGCCGTAAGTTTGCCTTTTCAGAAAAAAGCTTCTGCCGAGAGCGAGCACCGTGACATGCTGAGTCTCTGGGAAAGCAGAGATCCCCAAAGCTGTTGTGCCTGTGGATAGGCTGCAGAGGGATAGTGAAAAACTGCATTAGTTTTCATGGCTGGCACCTTCCCTGTGGGAGAAGGAGCCGTAAGTTTGCCTTTTCAGAAAAAAGCTTCTGCCGAGAGCGAGCACCGTGACATGCTGAGTCTCTGGGAAAGCAGAGATCCCCAAAGCTGTTGTGCCTGTGGATAGGCTGCAGAGGGATAGTGAAAAACTGCATTAGTTTTCAGGGCTGGCACCTTCCTTGTGGGTGAAGGAGCCGTAAGTTTGCCTTTTCATAAAAAAGCTTCTGCCGAGAGCGAGCACCGTGACATGCTGAGTCTCTGGGAAAGCAGAGATCCCCAAAGCTGTTGTGCCTGTGGATAGGCTGCAGAGGGATAGTGAAAAACTGCATTAGTTTTCAGGGCTAGCACCTTCCCTGAGGGAGAAGGAGCCGAAAGTTTTCTTTTTCAGAAAAAAGCTTCTGCCGAGAGCGAGCACCGTGACATGCTGAGTCTCTGGGAAAGCAGAGATCCCCAAAGCTGTTGTGCCTGTGGATAGGCTGCAGAGGGATAGTGAAAAACTGCATTAGTTTTCAGGGCTGCCACCTTCCCTGTGGGAGAAGGAGCCGTAAGTTTGCCTTTTCAGAAAAAAGCTTCTGCCGAGAGCGAGCACCGTGACATGCTGAGTCTCTGGGAAAGCAGAGATCCCCAAAGCTGTTGTGCCTGTGGATAGGCTGCAGAGGGATAGTGAATACCAGCAAGATCTTTCAGGGCTGGCACCTTCCTTGTGGGAGAAGGAGCCGTAAGTTTGCCTTTTCAGAAAAAGGCTCTGGCGAGAGTGAGCACTGTGACATGCTGAGTCTCTGGGAAAGCAGAGATCCCCAAAGCTGTTGTGCCTGTGGATAGGCTGCAGAGGGATAGTGAATACCAGCAAGATCTTTCAGGGCTAGCACCTTCCTTGTGGGAGAAGGAGCCACACTTTTGCCTTCTCAGAAAAAGCTTCTGCCGAGAACGAGCACCGTGACATGCTGAGTCTCTGGGAAAGCAGAGATCCCCAAAGCTGTTGTGCCTGTGGATAGGCTGCAGAGGGATAGTGAAAAACTGCATTAGTTTTCAGGGCTGGCACCTTCCCTGTGGGAGAAGGAGCCGTAAGTTTGCCTTTTCAGAAAAAAGCTTCTGCCGAGAGCGAGCACCGTGACATGCTGAGTCTCTGGGAAAGCAGAGATCCCCAAAGCTGTTGTGCCTGTGGATAGGCTGCAGAGGGATAGTGAAAAACTGCATTAGTTTTCAGGGCTGGCACCTTCCCTGTGGGAGAAGGAGCCGTAAGTTTGCCTTTTCAGAAAAAAGCTTCTGCCGAGAGCGAGCACCGTGACATGCTGAGTCTCTGGGAAAGCAGAGATCCCCAAAGCTGTTGTGCCTGTGGATAGGCTGCAGAGGGATAGTGAAAAACTGCATTAGTTTTCAGGGCTGGCACCTTCCCTGTGGGAGAAGGAGCCGTAAGTTTGCCTTTTCAGAAAAAAGCTTCTGCCGAGAGCGAGCACCGTGACATGCTGAGTCTCTGGGAAAGCAGAGATCCCAAAAGCTGTTGTGCCTGTGGATAGGCTGCAGAGGGATAGTGAAAAAATGCATTAGTTTTCAGGGCTGGCACCTTCCCTGTGGGAGAAGGAGCCGTAAGTTTGCCTTTTCAGAAAAAAGCTTCTGCCGAGAGCGAGCACCGTGACATGCTGAGTCTCTGGGAAAGCAGAGATCCCCAAAGCTGTTGTGCCTGTGGATAGGCTGCAGAGGGATAGTGAAAAACTGCATTAGTTTTCAGGGCTGGCACCTTCCCTGTGGGAGAAGGAGCCGTAAGTTTGCCTTTTCAGAAAAAAGCTTCTGCCGAGAGCGAGCACCATGACATGCTGAGTCTCTGGGAAAGCAGAGATCCCCAAAGCTGTTGTGCCTGTGGATAGGCTGCAGAGGGATAGTGAAAAACTGCATTAGTTTTCAGGGCTGGCACCTTCCCTGTGGGAGAAGGAGCCGTAAGTTTGCCTTTTCAGAAAAAAGCTTCTGCCGAGAGCGAGCACCGTGACATGCTGAGTCTCTGGGAAAGCAGAGATCCCCAAAGCTGTTGTGCCTGTGGATAGGCTGCAGAGGGATAGTGAAAAACTGCATTAGTTTTCAGGGCTGGCACCTTCCCTGTGGGAGAAGGAGCCGTAAGTTTGCCTTTTCAGAAAAAAGCTTCTGCCGAGAGCGAGCACCGTGACATGCTGAGTCTCTGGGAAAGCAGAGATCCCCAAAGCTGTTGTGCCTGTGGATAGGCTGCAGAGGGATAGTGAATACCAGCAAGATCTTTCAGGGCTGGCACCTTCCTTGTGGGAGAAGGAGCCGTAAGTTTGCCTTTTCAGAAAAAAGCTTCTGCCGAGAGCGAGCACCGTGACATGCTGAGTCTCTGGGAAAGCAGAGATCCCAAAAGCTGTTGTGCCTGTGGATATGCTGCAGAGGGATAGTGAAAAACTGCATTAGTTTTCAGGGCTGGCACCTTCCCTGTGGGAGAAGGAGCCGTAAGTTTGCCTTTTCAGAAAAAAGCTTCTGCCGAGAGCGAGCACCGTGACATGCTGAGTCTCTGGGAAAGCAGAGATCCCAAAAGCTGTTGTGCCTGTGGATAGGCTGCAGAGGGATAGTGAAAAACTGCATTAGTTTTCAGGGCTGGCACCTTCCCTGTGGGAGAAGGAGCCGTAAGTTTGCCTTTTCAGAAAAAAGCTTCTGCCGAGAGCGAGCACCGTGACATGCTGAGTCTCTGGGAAAGCAGAGATCCCCAGTGCTGTTGCGGCTAAAGATAGGCTGCAGAGGGATAGTGAATACCAGCAAGATCTTTCAGGGCTGGCACCTTCCTTGTGGGAGAAGGAGCCGTAAGTTTGCCTTTTCAGAAAAAGGCTCTGGCGAGAGTGAGCACCGTGACATGCTGAGTCTCTGGGAAAGCAGAGATCCCAAAAGCTGTTGCGCCTGTGGATAGGCTGCAGAGGGATAGTGAATACCAGCAAGATCTTTCAGGGCTAGCACCTTCCTTGTGGGAGAAGGAGCCACACTTTTGCCTTCTCAGAAAAAGCTTCTGCCGAGAACGAGCACCGTGACATGCTGAGTCTCTGGGAAAGCAGAGATCCCCAAAGCTGTTGTGCCTGTGGATAGGCTGCAGAGGGATAGTGAAAAACTGCATTAGTTTTCAGGGCTGGCACCTTCCCTGAGGGAGAAGGAGCCGAAAGTTTTCTTTTTCAGAAAAAAGCTTCTGCCGAGAGCGAGCACCGTGACATGCTGAGTCTCTGGGAAAGCAGAGATCCCCAAAGCTGTTGTGCCTGTGGATAGGCTGCAGAGGGATAGTGAAAAACTGCATTAGTTTTCAGGGCTGGCACCTTCCCTGTGGGAGAAGGAGCCGTAAGTTTGCCTTTTCAGAAAAAAGCTTCTGCCGAGAGCGAGCACCGTGACATGCTGAGTCTCTGGGAAAGCAGAGATCCCAAAAGCTGTTGTGCCTGTGGATAGGCTGCAGAGGGATAGTGAAAAACTGCATTAGTTTTCAGGGCTGGCACCTTCCCTGTGGGAGAAGGAGCCGTAAGTTTGCCTTTTCAGAAAAAAGCTTCTGCCGAGAGCGAGCACCGTGACATGCTGAGTCTCTGGGAAAGCAGAGATCCCCAAAGCTGTTGTGCCTGTGGATAGGCTGCAGAGGGATAGTGAAAAACTGCATTAGTTTTCATGGCTGGCACCTTCCCTGTGGGAGAAGGAGCCGTAAGTTTGCCTTTTCAGAAAAAAGCTTCTGCCGAGAGCGAGCACCGTGACATGCTGAGTCTCTGGGAAAGCAGAGATCCCCAAAGCTGTTGTGCCTGTGGATAGGCTGCAGAGGGATAGTGAAAAACTGCATTAGTTTTCAGGGCTGGCACCTTCCTTGTGGGAGAAGGAGCCGTAAGTTTGCCTTTACATAAAAAAGCTTCTGCCGAGAGCGAGCACCGTGACATGCTGAGTCTCTGGGAAAGCAGAGATCCCCAAAGCTGTTGTGCCTGTGGATAGGCTGCAGAGGGATAGTGAAAAACTGCATTAGTTTTCAGGGCTAGCACCTTCCCTGAGGGAGAAGGAGCCGAAAGTTTTCTTTTTCAGAAAAAAGCTTCTGCCGAGAGCGAGCACCGTGACATGCTGAGTCTCTGGGAAAGCAGAGATCCCCAAAGCTGTTGTGCCTGTGGATAGGCTGCAGAGGGATAGTGAAAAACTGCATTAGTTTTCAGGGCTGGCACCTTCCCTGTGGGAGAAGGAGCCGTAAGTTTGCCTTTTCAGAAAAAAGCTTCTGCCGAGAGCGAGCACCGTGACATGCTGAGTCTCTGGGAAAGCAGAGATCCCCAAAGCTGTTGTGCCTGTGGATAGGCTGCAGAGGGATAGTGAAAAACTGCATTAGTTTTCAGGGCTGGCACCTTCCCTGTGGGAGAAGGAGCCGTAAGTTTGCCTTTTCAGAAAAAAGCTTCTGCCGAGAGCGAGCACCGTGACATGCTGAGTCTCTGGGAAAGCAGAGATCCCCAAAGCTGTTGTGCCTGTGGATAGGCTGCAGAGGGATAGTGAATACCAGCAAGATCTTTCAGGGCTGGCACCTTCCTTGTGGGAGAAGGAGCCGTAAGTTTGCCTTTTCAGAAAAAGGCTCTGGCGAGAGTGAGCACTGTGACATGCTGAGTCTCTGGGAAAGCAGAGATCCCCAAAGCTGTTGTGCCTGTGGATAGGCTGCAGAGGGATAGTGAATACCAGCAAGATCTTTCAGGGCTAGCACCTTCCTTGTGGGAGAAGGAGCCACACTTTTGCCTTCTCAGAAAAAGCTTCTGCCGAGAACGAGCACCGTGACATGCTGAGTCTCTGGGAAAGCAGAGATCCCCAAAGCTGTTGTGCCTGTGGATAGGCTGCAGAGGGATAGTGAAAAACTGCATTAGTTTTCAGGGCTGGCACCTTCCCTGTGGGAGAAGGAGCCGTAAGTTTGCCTTTTCAGAAAAAAGCTTCTGCCGAGAGCGAGCACCGTGACATGCTGAGTCTCTGGGAAAGCAGAGATCCCCAAAGCTGTTGTGCCTGTGGATAGGCTGCAGAGGGATAGTGAAAAACTGCATTAGTTTTCAGGGCTGGCACCTTCCCTGTGGGAGAAGGAGCCGTAAGTTTGCCTTTTCAGAAAAAAGCTTCTGCCGAGAGCGAGCACCGTGACATGCTGAGTCTCTGGGAAAGCAGAGATCCCCAAAGCTGTTGTGCCTGTGGATAGGCTGCAGAGGGATAGTGAAAAACTGCATTAGTTTTCAGGGCTGGCACCTTCCCTGTGGGAGAAGGAGCCGTAAGTTTGCCTTTTCAGAAAAAAGCTTCTGCCGAGAGCGAGCACCGTGACATGCTGAGTCTCTGGGAAAGCAGAGATCCCAAAAGCTGTTGTGCCTGTGGATAGGCTGCAGAGGGATAGTGAAAAAATGCATTAGTTTTCAGGGCTGGCACCTTCCCTGTGGGAGAAGGAGCCGTAAGTTTGCCTTTTCAGAAAAAAGCTTCTGCCGAGAGCGAGCACCGTGACATGCTGAGTCTCTGGGAAAGCAGAGATCCCCAAAGCTGTTGTGCCTGTGGATAGGCTGCAGAGGGATAGTGAAAAACTGCATTAGTTTTCAGGGCTGGCACCTTCCCTGTGGGAGAAGGAGCCGTAAGTTTGCCTTTTCAGAAAAAAGCTTCTGCCGAGAGCGAGCACCATGACATGCTGAGTCTCTGGGAAAGCAGAGATCCCCAAAGCTGTTGTGCCTGTGGATAGGCTGCAGAGGGATAGTGAAAAACTGCATTAGTTTTCAGGGCTGGCACCTTCCCTGTGGGAGAAGGAGCCGTAAGTTTGCCTTTTCAGAAAAAAGCTTCTGCCGAGAGCGAGCACCGTGACATGCTGAGTCTCTGGGAAAGCAGAGATCCCCAAAGCTGTTGTGCCTGTGGATAGGCTGCAGAGGGATAGTGAAAAACTGCATTAGTTTTCAGGGCTGGCACCTTCCCTGTGGGAGAAGGAGCCGTAAGTTTGCCTTTTCAGAAAAAAGCTTCTGCCGAGAGCGAGCACCGTGACATGCTGAGTCTCTGGGAAAGCAGAGATCCCCAAAGCTGTTGTGCCTGTGGATAGGCTGCAGAGGGATAGTGAATACCAGCAAGATCTTTCAGGGCTGGCACCTTCCTTGTGGGAGAAGGAGCCGTAAGTTTGCCTTTTCAGAAAAAAGCTTCTGCCGAGAGCGAGCACCGTGACATGCTGAGTCTCTGGGAAAGCAGAGATCCCAAAAGCTGTTGTGCCTGTGGATAGGCTGCAGAGGGATAGTGAAAAACTGCATTAGTTTTCAGGGCTGGCACCTTCCCTGTGGGAGAAGGAGCCGTAAATTTGCCTTTTCAGAAAAAAGCTTCTGCCGAGAGCGAGCACCGTGACATGCTGAGTCTCTGGGAAAGCAGAGATCCCAAAAGCTGTTGTGCCTGTGGATAGGCTGCAGAGGGATAGTGAAAAACTGCATTAGTTTTCAGGGCTGGCACCTTCCCTGTGGGAGAAGGAGCCGTAAGTTTGCCTTTTCAGAAAAAAGCTTCTGCCGAGAGCGAGCACCATGACATGCTGAGTCTCTGGGAAAGCAGAGATCCCCAGTGCTGTTGCGGCTAAAGATAGGCTGCAGAGGGATAGTGAATACCAGCAAGATCTTTCAGGGCTGGCACCTTCCTTGTGGGAGAAGGAGCCGTAAGTTTGCCTTTTCAGAAAAAGGCTCTGGCGAGAGTGAGCACCGTGACATGCTGAGTCTCTGGGAAAGCAGAGATCCCCAAAGCTGTTGTGCCTGTGGATAGGCTGCAGAGGGATAGTGAAAAACTGCATTAGTTTTCAGGGCTGGCACCTTCCCTGTGGGAGAAGGAGCCATAAGTTTGCCTTTTCAGAAAAAAGCTTCTGCCGAGAGCGAGCACCGTGACATGCTGAGTCTCTGGGAAAGCAGAGATCCCAAAAGCTGTTGCGCCTGTGGATAGGCTGCAGAGGGATAGTGAATACCAGCAAGATCTTTCAGGGCTAGCACCTTCCTTGTGGGAGAAGGAGCCACACTTTTGCCTTCTCAGAAAAAGCTTCTGCCGAGAACGAGCACCGTGACATGCTGAGTCTCTGGGAAAGCAGAGATCCCCAAAGCTGTTGTGCCTGTGGATAGGCTGCAGAGGGATAGTGAAAAACTGCATTAGTTTTCAGGGCTGGCACCTTCCCTGTGGGAGAAGGAGCCGTAAGTTTGCCTTTTCAGAAAAAAGCTTCTGCCGAGAGCGAGCACCGTGACATGCTGAGTCTCTGGGAAAGCAGAGATCCCCAAAGCTGTTGTGCCTGTGGATAGGCTGCAGAGGGATAGTGAAAAACTGCATTAGTTTTCAGGGCTGGCACCTTCCCTGTGGGAGAAGGAGCCGTAAGTTTGCCTTTTCAGAAAAAAGCTTCTGCCGAGAGCGAGCACCGTGACATGCTGAGTCTCTGGGAAAGCAGAGATCCCCAAAGCTGTTGTGCCTGTGGATAGGCTGCAGAGGGATAGTGAAAAACTGCATTAGTTTTCAGGGCTGGCACCTTCCCTGTGGGAGAAGGAGCCGTAAGTTTGCCTTTTCAGAAAAAAGCTTCTGCCGAGAGCGAGCACCGTGACATGCTGAGTCTCTGGGAAAGCAGAGATCCCAAAAGCTGTTGTGCCTGTGGATAGGCTGCAGAGGGATAGTGAAAAAATGCATTAGTTTTCAGGGCTGGCACCTTCCCTGTGGGAGAAGGAGCCGTAAGTTTGCCTTTTCAGAAAAAAGCTTCTGCCGAGAGCGAGCACCGTGACATGCTGAGTCTCTGGGAAAGCAGAGATCCCCAAAGCTGTTGTGCCTGTGGATAGGCTGCAGAGGGATAGTGAAAAACTGCATTAGTTTTCAGGGCTGGCACCTTCCCTGTGGGAGAAGGAGCCGTAAGTTTGCCTTTTCAGAAAAAAGCTTCTGCCGAGAGCGAGCACCATGACATGCTGAGTCTCTGGGAAAGCAGAGATCCCCAAAGCTGTTGTGCCTGTGGATAGGCTGCAGAGGGATAGTGAAAAACTGCATTAGTTTTCAGGGCTGGCACCTTCCCTGTGGGAGAAGGAGCCGTAAGTTTGCCTTTTCAGAAAAAAGCTTCTGCCGAGAGCGAGCACCGTGACATGCTGAGTCTCTGGGAAAGCAGAGATCCCCATAGCTGTTGTGCCTGTGGATAGGCTGCAGAGGGATAGTGAAAAACTGCATTAGTTTTCAGGGCTGGCACCTTCCCTGTGGGAGAAGGAGCCGTAAGTTTGCCTTTTCAGAAAAAAGCTTCTGCCGAGAGCGAGCACCGTGACATGCTGAGTCTCTGGGAAAGCAGAGATCCCCAAAGCTGTTGTGCCTGTGGATAGGCTGCAGAGGGATAGTGAATACCAGCAAGATCTTTCAGGGCTGGCACCTTCCTTGTGGGAGAAGGAGCCGTAAGTTTGCCTTTTCAGAAAAAAGCTTCTGCCGAGAGCGAGCACCGTGACATGCTGAGTCTCTGGGAAAGCAGAGATCCCAAAAGCTGTTGTGCCTGTGGATAGGCTGCAGAGGGATAGTGAAAAACTGCATTAGTTTTCAGGGCTGGCACCTTCCCTGTGGGAGAAGGAGCCGTAAATTTGCCTTTTCAGAAAAAAGCTTCTGCCGAGAGCGAGCACCGTGACATGCTGAGTCTCTGGGAAAGCAGAGATCCCAAAAGCTGTTGTGCCTGTGGATAGGCTGCAGAGGGATAGTGAAAAACTGCATTAGTTTTCAGGGCTGGCACCTTCCCTGTGGGAGAAGGAGCCGTAAGTTTGCCTTTTCAGAAAAAAGCTTCTGCCGAGAGCGAGCACCATGACATGCTGAGTCTCTGGGAAAGCAGAGATCCCCAGTGCTGTTGCGGCTAAAGATAGGCTGCAGAGGGATAGTGAATACCAGCAAGATCTTTCAGGGCTGGCACCTTCCTTGTGGGAGAAGGAGCCGTAAGTTTGCCTTTTCAGAAAAAGGCTCTGGCGAGAGTGAGCACCGTGACATGCTGAGTCTCTGGGAAAGCAGAGATCCCCAAAGCTGTTGTGCCTGTGGATAGGCTGCAGAGGGATAGTGAAAAACTGCATTAGTTTTCAGGGCTGGCACCTTCCCTGTGGGAGAAGGAGCCATAAGTTTGCCTTTTCAGAAAAAAGCTTCTGCCGAGAGCGAGCACCGTGACATGCTGAGTCTCTGGGAAAGCAGAGATCCCAAAAGCTGTTGCGCCTGTGGATAGGCTGCAGAGGGATAGTGAATACCAGCAAGATCTTTCAGGGCTAGCACCTTCCTTGTGGGAGAAGGAGCCACACTTTTGCCTTCTCAGAAAAAGCTTCTGCCGAGAACGAGCACCGTGACATGCTGAGTCTCTGGGAAAGCAGAGATCCCCAAAGCTGTTGTGCCTGTGGATAGGCTGCAGAGGGATAGTGAAAAACTGCATTAGTTTTCAGGGCTGGCACCTTCCCTGAGGGAGAAGGAGCCGAAAGTTTTCTTTTTCAGAAAAAAGCTTCTGCCGAGAGCGAGCACCGTGACATGCTGAGTCTCTGGGAAAGCAGAGATCCCCAAAGCTGTTGTGCCTGTGGATAGGCTGCAGAGGGATAGTGAAAAACTGCATTAGTTTTCAGGGCTGGCACCTTCCCTGTGGGAGAAGGAGCCGTAAGTTTGCCTTTTCAGAAAGAAGCTTCTGCCGAGAGCGAGCACCGTGACATGCTGAGTCTCTGGGAAAGCAGAGATCCCAAAAGCTGTTGTGCCTGTGGATAGGCTGCAGAGGGATAGTGAAAAACTGCATTAGTTTTCAGGGCTGGCACCTTCCCTGTGGGAGAAGGAGCCGTAAGTTTGCCTTTTCAGAAAAAAGCTTCTGCCGAGAGCGAGCACCGTGACATGCTGAGTCTCTGGGAAAGCAGAGATCCCCAAAGCTGTTGTGCCTGTGGATAGGCTGCAGAGGGATAGTGAAAAACTGCATTAGTTTTCATGGCTGGCACCTTCCCTGTGGGAGAAGGAGCCGTAAGTTTGCCTTTTCAGAAAAAAGCTTCTGCCGAGAGCGAGCACCGTGACATGCTGAGTCTCTGGGAAAGCAGAGATCCCCAAAGCTGTTGTGCCTGTGGATAGGCTGCAGAGGGATAGTGAAAAACTGCATTAGTTTTCAGGGCTGGCACCTTCCTTGTGGGAGAAGGAGCCGTAAGTTTGCCTTTTCATAAAAAAGCTTCTGCCGAGAGCGAGCACCGTGACATGCTGAGTCTCTGGGAAAGCAGAGATCCCCAAAGCTGTTGTGCCTGTGGATAGGCTGCAGAGGGATAGTGAAAAACTGCATTAGTTTTCAGGGCTAGCACCTTCCCTGAGGGAGAAGGAGCCGAAAGTTTTCTTTTTCAGAAAAAAGCTTCTGCCGAGAGCGAGCACCGTGACATGCTGAGTCTCTGGGAAAGCAGAGATCCCCAAAGCTGTTGTGCCTGTGGATAGGCTGCAGAGGGATAGTGAAAAACTGCATTAGTTTTCAGGGCTGGCACCTTCCCTGTGGGAGAAGGAGCCGTAAGTTTGCCTTTTCAGAAAAAAGCTTCTGCCGAGAGCGAGCACCGTGACATGCTGAGTCTCTGGGAAAGCAGAGATCCCCAAAGCTGTTGTGCCTGTGGATAGGCTGCAGAGGGATAGTGAAAAACTGCATTAGTTTTCAGGGCTGGCACCTTCCCTGTGGGAGAAGGAGCCGTAAGTTTGCCTTTTCAGAAAAAAGCTTCTGCCGAGAGCGAGCACCGTGACATGCTGAGTCTCTGGGAAAGCAGAGATCCCCAAAGCTGTTGTGCCTGTGGATAGGCTGCAGAGGGATAGTGAATACCAGCAAGATCTTTCAGGGCTGGCACCTTCCTTGTGGGAGAAGGAGCCGTAAGTTTGCCTTTTCAGAAAAAGGCTCTGGCGAGAGTGAGCACTGTGACATGCTGAGTCTCTGGGAAAGCAGAGATCCCCAAAGCTGTTGTGCCTGTGGATAGGCTGCAGAGGGATAGTGAATACCAGCAAGATCTTTCAGGGCTAGCACCTTCCTTGTGGGAGAAGGAGCCACACTTTTGCCTTCTCAGAAAAAGCTTCTGCCGAGAACGAGCACCGTGACATGCTGAGTCTCTGGGAAAGCAGAGATCCCCAAAGCTGTTGTGCCTGTGGATAGGCTGCAGAGGGATAGTGAAAAACTGCATTAGTTTTCAGGGCTAGCACCTTCCCTGAGGGAGAAGGAGCCGAAAGTTTTCTTTTTCAGAAAAAAGCTTTGCCGAGAGCGAGCACCGTGACATGCTGAGTCTCTGGGAAAGCAGAGATCCCCAAAGCTGTTGTGCCTGTGGATAGGCTGCAGGGGGATAGTGAAAAACTGCATTAGTTTTCAGGGCTGGCACCTTCCCTGTGGGAGAAGGAGCCGTAAGTTTGCCTTTTCAGAAAAAAGCTTCTGCCGAGAGCGAGCACCGTGACATGCTGAGTCTCTGGGAAAGCAGAGATCCCCAAAGCTGTTGTGCCTGTGGATAGGCTGCAGAGGGATAGTGAAAAACTGCATTAGTTTTCAGGGCTGGCACCTTCCCTGTGGGAGAAGGAGCCGTAAGTTTGCCTTTTCAGAAAAAAGCTTCTGCCGAGAGCGAGCACCGTGACATGCTGAGTCTCTGGGAAAGCAGAGATCCCCAAAGCTGTTGTGCCTGTGGATAGGCTGCAGAGGGATAGTGAAAAACTGCATTAGTTTTCAGGGCTGGCACCTTCCCTGTGGGAGAAGGAGCCGTAAGTTTGCCTTTTCAGAAAAAAGCTTCTGCCGAGAGCGAGCACCGTGACATGCTGAGTCTCTGGGAAAGCAGAGATCCCCAAAGCTGTTGTGCCTGTGGATAGGCTGCAGAGGGATAGTGAATACCAGCAAGATCTTTCAGGGCTGGCACCTTCCTTGTGGGAGAAGGAGCCGTAAGTTTGCCTTTTCAGAAAAAAGCTTCTGCCGAGAGCGAGCACCGTGACATGCTGAGTCTCTGGGAAAGCAGAGATCCCCAAAGCTGTTGTGCCTGTGGATAGGCTGCAGAGGGATAGTGAAAAACTGCATTAGTTTTCAGGGCTGGCACCTTCCCTGTGGGAGAAGGAGCCGTAAGTTTGCCTTTTCAGAAAAAAGCTTCTGCCGAGAGCGAGCACCGTGACATGCTGAGTCTCTGGGAAAGCAGAGATCCCAAAAGCTGTTGTGCCTGTGGATAGGCTGCAGAGGGATAGTGAAAAACTGCATTAGTTTTCAGGGCTGAAACCTTCCCTGTGGGAGAAGGAGCCGTAAGTTTGCCTTTTCAGAAAAAAGCTTCTGCCGAGAGCGAGCACCGTGACATGCTGAGTCTCTGGGAAAGCAGAGATCCCAAAAGCTGTTGTGCCTGTGGATAGGCTGCAGAGGGATAGTGAATACCAGCAAGATCTTTCAGGGCTGGCACCTTCCTTGTGGGAGAAGGAGCCGTAAGTTTGCCTTTTCAGAAAAAAGCTTCTGCCGAGAGCGAGCACCGTGACATGCTGAGTCTCTGGGAAAGCAGAGATCCCCAAAGCTGTTGTGCCTGTGGATAGGCTGCAGAGGGATAGTGAAAAACTGCATTAGTTTTCAGGGCTGGCACCTTCCCTGTGGGAGAAGGAGCCGTAAGTTTGCCTTTTCAGAAAAAAGCTTCTGCCGAGAGCGAGCACCGTGACAGGCTGAGTCTCTGGGAAAGCAGAGATCCCAAAAGCTGTTGTGCCTGTGGATAGGCTGCAGAGGGATAGTGAAAAACTGCATTAGTTTTCAGGGCTGGCACCTTCCCTGTGGGAGAAGGAGCCGTAAGTTTGCCTTTTCAGAAAAAAGCTTCTGCCGAGAGCGAGCACCGTGACATGCTGAGTCTCTGGGAAAGCAGAGATCCCCAAAGCTGTTGTGCCTGTGGATAGGCTGCAGAGGGATAGTGAAAAACTGCATTAGTTTTCAGGGCTGGCACCTTCCCTGTGGGAGAAGGAGCCGTAAGTTTGCCTTTTCAGAAAAAAGCTTCTGCCGAGAGCGAGCACCGTGACATGCTGAGTCTCTGGGAAAGCAGAGATCCCCAAAGCTGTTGTGCCTGTGGATAGGCTGCAGAGGGATAGTGAAAAACTGCATTAGTTTTCAGGGCTGGCACCTTCCCTGTGGGAGAAGGAGCCGTAAGTTTGCCTTTTCAGAAAAAAGCTTCTGCCGAGAGCGAGCACCGTGACATGCTGAGTCTCTGGGAAAGCAGAGATCCCAAAAGCTGTTGTGCCTGTGGATAGGCTGCAGAGGGATAGTGAAAAACTGCATTAGTTTTCAGGGCTGGCACCTTCCCTGTGGGAGAAGGAGCCATAAGTTTGCCTTTTCAGAAAAAATCTTCTGCCGAGAGCGAGCACCGTGACATGCTGAGTCTCTGGGAAAGCAGAGATCCCAAAAGCTGTTGTGCCTGTGGATAGGCTGCAGAGGGATAGTGAATACCAGCAAGATCTTTCAGGGCTAGCACCTTCCTTGTGGGAGAAGGAGCCACACTTTTGCCTTCTCAGAAAAAGCTTCTGCCGAGAACGAGCACCGTGACATGCTGAGTCTCTGGGAAAGCAGAGATCCCCAAAGCTGTTGTGCCTGTGGATAGGCTGCAGAGGGATAGTGAAAAACTGCATTAGTTTTCAGGGCTAGCACCTTCCCTGAGGGAGAAGGAGCCGAAAGTTTTCTTTTTCAGAAAAAAGCTTCTGCCGAGAGCGAGCACCGTGACATGCTGAGTCTCTGGGAAAGCAGAGATCCCCAAAGCTGTTGTGCCTGTGGATAGGCTGCAGGGGGATAGTGAAAAACTGCATTAGTTTTCAGGGCTGGCACCTTCCCTGTGGGAGAAGGAGCCGTAAGTTTGCCTTTTCAGAAAAAAGCTTCTGCCGAGAGCGAGCACCGTGACATGCTGAGTCTCTGGGAAAGCAGAGATCCCCAAAGCTGTTGTGCCTGTGGATAGGCTGCAGAGGGATAGTGAAAAACTGCATTAGTTTTCAGGGCTGGCACCTTCCCTGTGGGAGAAGGAGCCGTAAGTTTGCCTTTTCAGAAAAAAGCTTCTGCCGAGAGCGAGCACCGTGACATGCTGAGTCTCTGGGAAAGCAGAGATCCCCAAAGCTGTTGTGCCTGTGGATAGGCTGCAGAGGGATAGTGAAAAACTGCATTAATTTTCAGGGCTGGCACCTTCCCTGTGGGAGAAGGAGCCGTAAGTTTGCCTTTTCAGAAAAAAGCTTCTGCCGAGAGCGAGCACCGTGACATGCTGAGTCTCTGGGAAAGCAGAGATCCCCAAAGCTGTTGTGCCTGTGGATAGGCTGCAGAGGGATAGTGAAAAACTGCATTAGTTTTCAGGGCTGGCACCTTCCCTGTGGGAGAAGGAGCCGTAAGTTTGCCTTTTCAGAAAAAAGCTTCTGCCGAGAGCGAGCACCGTGACATGCTGAGTCTCTGGGAAAGCAGAGATCCCAAAAGCTGTTGTGCCTGTGGATAGGCTGCAGAGGGATAGTGAAAAACTGCATTAGTTTTCAGGGCTGGCACCTTCCCTGTGGGAGAAGGAGCCGTAAGTTTGCCTTTTCAGAAAAAAGCTTCTGCCGAGAGCGAGCACAGTGACATGCTGAGTCTCTGGGAAAGCAGAGATCCCAAAAGCTGTTGTGCCTGTGGATAGGCTGCAGAGGGATAGTGAAAAACTGCATTAGTTTTCAGGGCTGGCACCTTCCCTGTGGGAGAAGGAGCCGTAAGTTTGCCTTTTCAGAAAAAAGCTTCTGCCGAGAGCGAGCACCGTGACATGCTGAGTCTCTGGGAAAGCAGAGATCCCCAAAGCTGTTGTGCCTGTGGATAGGCTGCAGAGGGATAGTGAAAAACTGCATTAGTTTTCAGGGCTGGCACCTTCCCTGTGGGAGAAGGAGCCGTAAGTTTGCCTTTTCAGAAAAAAGCTTCTGCCGAGAGCGAGCACCGTGACATGCTGAGTCTCTGGGAAAGCAGAGATCCCCAAAGCTGTTGTGCCTGTGGATAGGCTGCAGAGGGATAGTGAAAAACTGCATTAGTTTTCAGGGCTGGCACCTTCCCTGTGGGAGAAGGAGCCGTAAGTTTGCCTTTTCAGAAAAAAGCTTCTGCCGAGAGCGAGCACCGTGACATGCTGAGTCTCTGGGAAAGCAGAGATCCCAAAAGCTGTTGTGCCTGTGGATAGGCTGCAGAGGGATAGTGAATACCAGCAAGATCTTTCAGGGCTAGCACCTTCCTTGTGGGAGAAGGAGCCACACTTTTGCCTTCTCAGAAAAAGCTTCTGCCGAGAACGAGCACCGTGACATGCTGAGTCTCTGGGAAAGCAGAGATCCCAAAAGCTGTTGTGCCTGTGGATAGGCTGCAGAGGGATAGTGAAAAACTGCATTAGTTTTCAGGGCTGGCACCTTCCCTGTGGGAGAAGGAGCCGTAAGTTTGCCTTTTCAGAAAAAAGCTTCTGCCGAGAGCGAGCACCGTGACATGCTGAGTCTCTGGGAAAGCAGAGATCCCCAAAGCTGTTGTGCCTGTGGATAGGCTGCAGAGGGATAGTGAATACCAGCAAGATCTTTCAGGGCTGGCACCTTCCTTGTGGGAGAAGGAGCCGTAAGTTTGCCTTTTCAGAAAAAAGCTTCTGCCGAGAGCGAGCACCGTGACATGCTGAGTCTCTGGGAAAGCAGAGATCCCAAAAGCTGTTGTGCCTGTGGATAGGCTGCAGAGGGATAGTGAAAAACTGCATTAGTTTTCAGGGCTGGCACCTTCCCTGTGGGAGAAGGAGCCGTAAATTTGCCTTTTCAGAAAAAAGCTTCTGCCGAGAGCGAGCACCGTGACATGCTGAGTCTCTGGGAAAGCAGAGATCCCAAAAGCTGTTGTGCCTGTGGATAGGCTGCAGAGGGATAGTGAAAAACTGCATTAGTTTTCAGGGCTGGCACCTTCCCTGTGGGAGAAGGAGCCGTAAGTTTGCCTTTTCAGAAAAAAGCTTCTGCCGAGAGCGAGCACCATGACATGCTGAGTCTCTGGGAAAGCAGAGATCCCCAGTGCTGTTGCGGCTAAAGATAGTCTGCAGAGGGATAGTGAATACCAGCAAGATCTTTCAGGGCTGGCACCTTCCTTGTGGGAGAAGGAGCCGTAAGTTTGCCTTTTCAGAAAAAGGCTCTGGCGAGAGTGAGCACCGTGACATGCTGAGTCTCTGGGAAAGCAGAGATCCCCAAAGCTGTTGTGCCTGTGGATAGGCTGCAGAGGGATAGTGAAAAACTGCATTAGTTTTCAGGGCTGGCACCTTCCCTGTGGGAGAAGGAGCCATAAGTTTGCCTTTTCAGAAAAAAGCTTCTGCCGAGAGCGAGCACCGTGACATGCTGAGTCTCTGGGAAAGCAGAGATCCCAAAAGCTGTTGCGCCTGTGGATAGGCTGCAGAGGGATAGTGAATACCAGCAAGATCTTTCAGGGCTAGCACCTTCCTTGTGGGAGAAGGAGCCACACTTTTGCCTTCTCAGAAAAAGCTTCTGCCGAGAACGAGCACCGTGACATGCTGAGTCTCTGGGAAAGCAGAGATCCCCAAAGCTGTTGTGCCTGTGGATAGGCTGCAGAGGGATAGTGAAAAACTGCATTAGTTTTCAGGGCTGGCACCTTCCCTGAGGGAGAAGGAGCCGAAAGTTTTCTTTTTCAGAAAAAAGCTTCTGCCGAGAGCGAGCACCGTGACATGCTGAGTCTCTGGGAAAGCAGAGATCCCCAAAGCTGTTGTGCCTGTGGATAGGCTGCAGAGGGATAGTGAAAAACTGCATTAGTTTTCAGGGCTGGCACCTTCCCTGTGGGAGAAGGAGCCGTAAGTTTGCCTTTTCAGAAAAAAGCTTCTGCCGAGAGCGAGCACCGTGACATGCTGAGTCTCTGGGAAAGCAGAGATCCCCAAAGCTGTTGTGCCTGTGGATAGGCTGCAGAGGGATAGTGAAAAACTGCATTAGTTTTCAGGGCTGGCACCTTCCCTGTGGGAGAAGGAGCCGTAAGTTTGCCTTTTCAGAAAAAAGCTTCTGCCGAGAGCGAGCACCGTGACATGCTGAGTCTCTGGGAAAGCAGAGATCCCCAAAGCTGTTGTGCCTGTGGATAGGCTGCAGAGGGATAGTGAAAAACTGCATTAGTTTTCAGGGCTGGCACCTTCCCTGTGGGAGAAGGAGCCGTAAGTTTGCCTTTTCAGAAAAAAGCTTCTGCCGAGAGCGAGCACCGTGACATGCTGAGTCTCTGGGAAAGCAGAGATCCCCAAAGCTGTTGTGCCTGTGGATAGGCTGCAGAGGGATAGTGAATACCAGCAAGATCTTTCAGGGCTGGCACCTTCCTTGTGGGAGAAGGAGCCGTAAGTTTGCCTTTTCAGAAAAAAGCTTCTGCCGAGAGCGAGCACCGTGACATGCTGAGTCTCTGGGAAAGCAGAGATCCCCAAAGCTGTTGTGCCTGTGGATAGGCTGCAGAGGGATAGTGAAAAACTGCATTAGTTTTCAGGGCTGGCACCTTCCCTGTGGGAGAAGGAGCCGTAAGTTTGCCTTTTCAGAAAAAAGCTTCTGCCGAGAGCGAGCACCGTGACATGCTGAGTCTCTGGGAAAGCAGAGATCCCAAAAGCTGTTGTGCCTGTGGATAGGCTGCAGAGGGATAGTGAAAAACTGCATTAGTTTTCAGGGCTGGAACCTTCCCTGTGGGAGAAGGAGCCGTAAGTTTGCCTTTTCAGAAAAAAGCTTCTGCCGAGAGCGAGCACCGTGACATGCTGAGTCTCTGGGAAAGCAGAGATCCCCAAAGCTGTTGTGCCTGTGGATAGGCTGCAGAGGGATAGTGAATACCAGCAAGATCTTTCAGGGCTGGCACCTTCCTTGTGGGAGAAGGAGCCGTAAGTTTGCCTTTTCAGAAAAAAGCTTCTGCCGAGAGCGAGCACCGTGACATGCTGAGTCTCTGGGAAAGCAGAGATCCCCAAAGCTGTTGTGCCTGTGGATAGGCTGCAGAGGGATAGTGAAAAACTGCATTAGTTTTCAGGGCTGGCACCTTCCCTGTGGGAGAAGGAGCCGTAAGTTTGCCTTTTCAGAAAAAAGCTTCTGCCGAGAGCGAGCACCGTGACAGGCTGAGTCTCTGGGAAAGCAGAGATCCCAAAAGCTGTTGTGCCTGTGGATAGGCTGCAGAGGGATAGTGAAAAACTGCATTAGTTTTCAGGGCTGGCACCTTCCCTGTGGGAGAAGGAGCCGTAAGTTTGCCTTTTCAGAAAAAAGCTTCTGCCGAGAGCGAGCACCGTGACATGCTGAGTCTCTGGGAAAGCAGAGATCCCCAAAGCTGTTGTGCCTGTGGATAGGCTGCAGAGGGATAGTGAAAAACTGCATTAGTTTTCAGGGCTGGCACCTTCCCTGTGGGAGAAGGAGCCGTAAGTTTGCCTTTTCAGAAAAAAGCTTCTGCCGAGAGCGAGCACCGTGACATGCTGAGTCTCTGGGAAAGCAGAGATCCCCAAAGCTGTTGTGCCTGTGGATAGGCTGCAGAGGGATAGTGAAAAACTGCATTAGTTTTCAGGGCTGGCACCTTCCCTGTGGGAGAAGGAGCCGTAAGTTTGCCTTTTCAGAAAAAAGCTTCTGCCGAGAGCGAGCACCGTGACATGCTGAGTCTCTGGGAAAGCAGAGATCCCAAAAGCTGTTGTGCCTGTGGATAGGCTGCAGAGGGATAGTGAAAAACTGCATTAGTTTTCAGGGCTGGCACCTTCCCTGTGGGAGAAGGAGCCGTAAGTTTGCCTTTTCAGAAAAAATCTTCTGCCGAGAGCGAGCACCGTGACATGCTGAGTCTCTGGGAAAGCAGAGATCCCAAAAGCTGTTGTGCCTGTGGATAGGCTGCAGAGGGATAGTGAATACCAGCAAGATCTTTCAGGGCTAGCACCTTCCTTGTGGGAGAAGGAGCCACACTTTTGCCTTCTCAGAAAAAGCTTCTGCCGAGAACGAGCACCGTGACATGCTGAGTCTCTGGGAAAGCAGAGATCCCCAAAGCTGTTGTGCCTGTGGATAGGCTGCAGAGGGATAGTGAAAAACTGCATTAGTTTTCAGGGCTAGCACCTTCCCTGAGGGAGAAGGAGCCGAAAGTTTTCTTTTTCAGAAAAAAGCTTCTGCCGAGAGCGAGCACCGTGACATGCTGAGTCTCTGGGAAAGCAGAGATCCCCAAAGCTGTTGTGCCTGTGGATAGGCTGCAGGGGGATAGTGAAAAACTGCATTAGTTTTCAGGGCTGGCACCTTCCCTGTGGGAGAAGGAGCCGTAAGTTTGCCTTTTCAGAAAAAAGCTTCTGCCGAGAGCGAGCACCGTGACATGCTGAGTCTCTGGGAAAGCAGAGATCCCCAAAGCTGTTGTGCCTGTGGATCGGCTGCAGAGGGATAGTGAAAAACTGCATTAGTTTTCAGGGCTGGCACCTTCCCTGTGGGAGAAGGAGCCGTAAGTTTGCCTTTTCAGAAAAAAGCTTCTGCCGAGAGCGAGCACCGTGACATGCTGAGTCTCTGGGAAAGCAGAGATCCCCAAAGCTGTTGTGCCTGTGGATAGGCTGCAGAGGGATAGTGAAAAACTGCATTAATTTTCAGGGCTGGCACCTTCCCTGTGGGAGAAGGAGCCGTAAGTTTGCCTTTTCAGAAAAAAGCTTCTGCCGAGAGCGAGCACCGTGACATGCTGAGTCTCTGGGAAAGCAGAGATCCCCAAAGCTGTTGTGCCTGTGGATAGGCTGCAGAGGGATAGTGAAAAACTGCATTAGTTTTCAGGGCTGGCACCTTCCCTGTGGGAGAAGGAGCCGTAAGTTTGCCTTTTCAGAAAAAAGCTTCTGCCGAGAGCGAGCACCGTGACATGCTGAGTCTCTGGGAAAGCAGAGATCCCAAAAGCTGTTGTGCCTGTGGATAGGCTGCAGAGGGATAGTGAAAAACTGCATTAGTTTTCAGGGCTGGCACCTTCCCTGTGGGAGAAGGAGCCGTAAGTTTGCCTTTTCAGAAAAAAGCTTCTGCCGAGAGCGAGCACAGTGACATGCTGAGTCTCTGGGAAAGCAGAGATCCCAAAAGCTGTTGTGCCTGTGGATAGGCTGCAGAGGGATAGTGAAAAACTGCATTAGTTTTCAGGGCTGGCACCTTCCCTGTGGGAGAAGGAGCCGTAAGTTTGCCTTTTCAGAAAAAAGCTTCTGCCGAGAGCGAGCACCGTGACATGCTGAGTCTCTGGGAAAGCAGAGATCCCCAAAGCTGTTGTGCCTGTGGATAGGCTGCAGAGGGATAGTGAAAAACTGCATTAGTTTTCAGGGCTGGCACCTTCCCTGTGGGAGAAGGAGCCGTAAGTTTGCCTTTTCAGAAAAAAGCTTCTGCCGAGAGCGAGCACCGTGACATGCTGAGTCTCTGGGAAAGCAGAGATCCCCAAAGCTGTTGTGCCTGTGGATAGGCTGCAGAGGGATAGTGAAAAACTGCATTAGTTTTCAGGGCTGGCACCTTCCCTGTGGGAGAAGGAGCCGTAAGTTTGCCTTTTCAGAAAAAAGCTTCTGCCGAGAGCGAGCACCGTGACATGCTGAGTCTCTGGGAAAGCAGAGATCCCAAAAGCTGTTGTGCCTGTGGATAGGCTGCAGAGGGATAGTGAATACCAGCAAGATCTTTCAGGGCTAGCACCTTCCTTGTGGGAGAAGGAGCCACACTTTTGCCTTCTCAGAAAAAGCTTCTGCCGAGAACGAGCACCGTGACATGCTGAGTCTCTGGGAAAGCAGAGATCCCAAAAGCTGTTGTGCCTGTGGATAGGCTGCAGAGGGATAGTGAAAAACTGCATTAGTTTTCAGGGCTGGCACCTTCCCTGTGGGAGAAGGAGCCGTAAGTTTGCCTTTTCAGAAAAAAGCTTCTGCCGAGAGCGAGCACCGTGACATGCTGAGTCTCTGGGAAAGCAGAGATCCCCAAAGCTGTTGTGCCTGTGGATAGGCTGCAGAGGGATAGTGAATACCAGCAAGATCTTTCAGGGCTGGCACCTTCCTTGTGGGAGAAGGAGCCGTAAGTTTGCCTTTTCAGAAAAAAGCTTCTGCCGAGAGCGAGCACCGTGACATGCTGAGTCTCTGGGAAAGCAGAGATCCCAAAAGCTGTTGTGCCTGTGGATAGGCTGCAGAGGGATAGTGAAAAACTGCATTAGTTTTCAGGGCTGGCACCTTCCCTGTGGGAGAAGGAGCCGTAAATTTGCCTTTTCAGAAAAAAGCTTCTGCCGAGAGCGAGCACCGTGACATGCTGAGTCTCTGGGAAAGCAGAGATCCCAAAAGCTGTTGTGCCTGTGGATAGGCTGCAGAGGGATAGTGAAAAACTGCATTAGTTTTCAGGGCTGGCACCTTCCCTGTGGGAGAAGGAGCCGTAAGTTTGCCTTTTCAGAAAAAAGCTTCTGCCGAGAGCGAGCACCATGACATGCTGAGTCTCTGGGAAAGCAGAGATCCCCAGTGCTGTTGCGGCTAAAGATAGTCTGCAGAGGGATAGTGAATACCAGCAAGATCTTTCAGGGCTGGCACCTTCCTTGTGGGAGAAGGAGCCGTAAGTTTGCCTTTTCAGAAAAAGGCTCTGGCGAGAGTGAGCACCGTGACATGCTGAGTCTCTGGGAAAGCAGAGATCCCCAAAGCTGTTGTGCCTGTGGATAGGCTGCAGAGGGATAGTGAAAAACTGCATTAGTTTTCAGGGCTGGCACCTTCCCTGTGGGAGAAGGAGCCATAAGTTTGCCTTTTCAGAAAAAAGCTTCTGCCGAGAGCGAGCACCGTGACATGCTGAGTCTCTGGGAAAGCAGAGATCCCAAAAGCTGTTGCGCCTGTGGATAGGCTGCAGAGGGATAGTGAATACCAGCAAGATCTTTCAGGGCTAGCACCTTCCTTGTGGGAGAAGGAGCCACACTTTTGCCTTCTCAGAAAAAGCTTCTGCCGAGAACGAGCACCGTGACATGCTGAGTCTCTGGGAAAGCAGAGATCCCCAAAGCTGTTGTGCCTGTGGATAGGCTGCAGAGGGATAGTGAAAAACTGCATTAGTTTTCAGGGCTGGCACCTTCCCTGAGGGAGAAGGAGCCGAAAGTTTTCTTTTTCAGAAAAAAGCTTCTGCCGAGAGCGAGCACCGTGACATGCTGAGTCTCTGGGAAAGCAGAGATCCCCAAAGCTGTTGTGCCTGTGGATAGGCTGCAGAGGGATAGTGAAAAACTGCATTAGTTTTCAGGGCTGGCACCTTCCCTGTGGGAGAAGGAGCCGTAAGTTTGCCTTTTCAGAAAAAAGCTTCTGCCGAGAGCGAGCACCGTGACATGCTGAGTCTCTGGGAAAGCAGAGATCCCAAAAGCTGTTGTGCCTGTGGATAGGCTGCAGAGGGATAGTGATAAACTGCATTAGTTTTCAGGGCTGGCACCTTCCCTGTGGGAGAAGGAGCCGTAAGTTTGCCTTTTCAGAAAAAAGCTTCTGCCGAGAGCGAGCACCGTGACATGCTGAGTCTCTGGGAAAGCAGAGATCCCCAAAGCTGTTGTGCCTGTGGATAGGCTGCAGAGGGATAGTGAAAAACTGCATTAGTTTTCAGGGCTGGCACCTTCCCTGTGGGAGAAGGAGCCGTAAGTTTGCCTTTTCAGAAAAAAGCTTCTGCCGAGAGCGAGCACCGTGACATGCTGAGTCTCTGGGAAAGCAGAGATCCCCAAAGCTGTTGTGCCTGTGGATAGGCTGCAGAGGGATAGTGAAAAACTGCATTAGTTTTCAGGGCTGGCACCTTCCCTGTGGGAGAAGGAGCCGTAAGTTTGCCTTTTCATAAAAAAGCTTCTGCCGAGAGCGAGCACCGTGACATGCTGAGTCTCTGGGAAAGCAGAGATCCCCAAAGCTGTTGTGCCTGTGGATAGGCTGCAGAGGGATAGTGAAAAACTGCATTAGTTTTCAGGGCTAGCACCTTCCCTGAGGGAGAAGGAGCCGAAAGTTTTCTTTTTCAGAAAAAAGCTTCTGCCGAGAGCGAGCACCGTGACATGCTGAGTCTCTGGGAAAGCAGAGATCCCCAAAGCTGTTGTGCCTGTGGATAGGCTGCAGAGGGATAGTGAAAAACTGCATTAGTTTTCAGGGCTGGCACCTTCCCTGTGGGAGAAGGAGCCGTAAGTTTGCCTTTTCAGAAAAAAGCTTCTGCCGAGAGCGAGCACCGTGACATGCTGAGTCTCTGGGAAAGCAGAGATCCCCAAAGCTGTTGTGCCTGTGGATAGGCTGCAGAGGGATAGTGAATACCAGCAAGATCTTTCAGGGCTGGCACCTTCCTTGTGGGAGAAGGAGCCGTAAGTTTGCCTTTTCAGAAAAAGGCTCTGGCGAGAGTGAGCACCGTGACATGCTGAGTCTCTGGGAAAGCAGAGATCCCCAAAGCTGTTGTGCCTGTGGATAGGCTGCAGAGGGATAGTGAAAAACTGCATTAGTTTTCAGGGCTGGCACCTTCCCTGTGGGAGAAGGAGCCATAAGTTTGCCTTTTCAGAAAAAAGCTTCTGCCGAGAGCGAGCACCGTGACATGCTGAGTCTCTGGGAAAGCAGAGATCCCAAAAGCTGTTGCGCCTGTGGATAGGCTGCAGAGGGATAGTGAATACCAGCAAGATCTTTCAGGGCTAGCACCTTCCTTGTGGGAGAAGGAGCCACACTTTTGCCTTCTCAGAAAAAGCTTCTGCCGAGAACGAGCACCGTGACATGCTGAGTCTCTGGGAAAGCAGAGATCCCCAAAGCTGTTGTGCCTGTGGATAGGCTGCAGAGGGATAGTGAATACCAGCAAGATCTTTCAGGGCTGGCACCTTCCTTGTGGGAGAAGGAGCCGTAAGTTTGCCTTTTCAGAAAAAGGCTCTGGCGAGAGTGAGCACTGTGACATGCTGAGTCTCTGGGAAAGCAGAGATCCCCAAAGCTGTTGTGCCTGTGGATAGGCTGCAGAGGGATAGTGAATACCAGCAAGATCTTTCAGGGCTAGCACCTTCCTTGTGGGAGAAGGAGCCACACTTTTGCCTTCTCAGAAAAAGCTTCTGCCGAGAACGAGCACCGTGACATGCTGAGTCTCTGGGAAAGCAGAGATCCCCAAAGCTGTTGTGCCTGTGGATAGGCTGCAGAGGGATAGTGAAAAACTGCATTAGTTTTCAGGGCTGGCACCTTCCCTGTGGGAGAAGGAGCCGTAAGTTTGCCTTTTCAGAAAAAAGCTTCTGCCGAGAGCGAGCACCGTGACATGCTGAGTCTCTGGGAAAGCAGAGATCCCCAAAGCTGTTGTGCCTGTGGATAGGCTGCAGAGGGATAGTGAAAAACTGCATTAGTTTTCAGGGCTGGCACCTTCCCTGTGGGAGAAGGAGCCGTAAGTTTGCCTTTTCAGAAAAAAGCTTCTGCCGAGAGCGAGCACCGTGACATGCTGAGTCTCTGGGAAAGCAGAGATCCCCAAAGCTGTTGTGCCTGTGGATAGGCTGCAGAGGGATAGTGAAAAACTGCATTAGTTTTCAGGGCTGGCACCTTCCCTGTGGGAGAAGGAGCCGTAAGTTTGCCTTTTCAGAAAAAAGCTTCTGCCGAGAGCGAGCACCGTGACATGCTGAGTCTCTGGGAAAGCAGAGATCCCAAAAGCTGTTGTGCCTGTGGATAGGCTGCAGAGGGATAGTGAAAAAATGCATTAGTTTTCAGGGCTGGCACCTTCCCTGTGGGAGAAGGAGCCGTAAGTTTGCCTTTTCAGAAAAAAGCTTCTGCCGAGAGCGAGCACCGTGACATGCTGAGTCTCTGGGAAAGCAGAGATCCCAAAAGCTGTTGCGCCTGTGGATAGGCTGCAGAGGGATAGTGAATACCAGCAAGATCTTTCAGGGCTAGCACCTTCCTTGTGGGAGAAGGAGCCACACTTTTGCCTTCTCAGAAAAAGCTTCTGCCGAGAACGAGCACCGTGACATGCTGAGTCTCTGGGAAAGCAGAGATCCCCAAAGCTGTTGTGCCTGTGGATAGGCTGCAGAGGGATAGTGAAAAACTGCATTAGTTTTCAGGGCTGGCACCTTCCCTGAGGGAGAAGGAGCCGAAAGTTTTCTTTTTCAGAAAAAAGCTTCTGCCGAGAGCGAGCACCGTGACATGCTGAGTCTCTGGGAAAGCAGAGATCCCCAAAGCTGTTGTGCCTGTGGATAGGCTGCAGAGGGATAGTGAAAAACTGCATTAGTTTTCAGGGCTGGCACCTTCCCTGTGGGAGAAGGAGCCGTAAGTTTGCCTTTTCAGAAAAAAGCTTCTGCCGAGAGCGAGCACCGTGACATGCTGAGTCTCTGGGAAAGCAGAGATCCCAAAAGCTGTTGTGCCTGTGGATAGGCTGCAGAGGGATAGTGAAAAACTGCATTAGTTTTCAGGGCTGGCACCTTCCCTGTGGGAGAAGGAGCCGTAAGTTTGCCTTTTCAGAAAAAAGCTTCTGCCGAGAGCGAGCACCGTGACATGCTGAGTCTCTGGGAAAGCAGAGATCCCCAAAGCTGTTGTGCCTGTGGATAGGCTGCAGAGGGATAGTGAAAAACTGCATTAGTTTTCATGGCTGGCACCTTCCCTGTGGGAGAAGGAGCCGTAAGTTTGCCTTTTCAGAAAAAAGCTTCTGCCGAGAGCGAGCACCGTGACATGCTGAGTCTCTGGGAAAGCAGAGATCCCCAAAGCTGTTGTGCCTGTGGATAGGCTGCAGAGGGATAGTGAAAAACTGCTTTAGTTTTCAGGGCTGGCACCTTCCCTGAGGGAGAAGGAGCCGAAAGTTTTCTTTTTCAGAAAAAAGCTTCTGCCGAGAGCGAGCACCGTGACATGCTGAGTCTCTGGGAAAGCAGAGATCCCCAAAGCTGTTGTGCCTGTGGATAGGCTGCAGAGGGATAGTGAAAAACTGCATTAGTTTTCAGGGCTGGCACCTTCCCTGTGGGAGAAGGAGCCGTAAGTTTGCCTTTTCAGAAAAAAGCTTCTGCCGAGAGCGAGCACCGTGACATGCTGAGTCTCTGGGAAAGCAGAGATCCCAAAAGCTGTTGTGCCTGTGGATAGGCTGCAGAGGGATAGTGAAAAACTGCATTAGTTTTCAGGGCTGGCACCTTCCCTGTGGGAGAAGGAGCCGTAAGTTTGCCTTTTCAGAAAAAAGCTTCTGCCGAGAGCGAGCACCGTGACATGCTGAGTCTCTGGGAAAGCAGAGATCCCCAAAGCTGTTGTGCCTGTGGATAGGCTGCAGAGGGATAGTGAAAAACTGCATTAGTTTTCATGGCTGGCACCTTCCCTGTGGGAGAAGGAGCCGTAAGTTTGCCTTTTCAGAAAAAAGCTTCTGCCGAGAGCGAGCACCGTGACATGCTGAGTCTCTGGGAAAGCAGAGATCCCCAAAGCTGTTGTGCCTGTGGATAGGCTGCAGAGGGATAGTGAAAAACTGCATTAGTTTTCAGGGCTGGCACCTTCCTTGTGGGAGAAGGAGCCGTAAGTTTGCCTTTTCATAAAAAAGCTTCTGCCGAGAGCGAGCACCGTGACATGCTGAGTCTCTGGGAAAGCAGAGATCCCCAAAGCTGTTGTGCCTGTGGATAGGCTGCAGAGGGATAGTGAAAAACTGCATTAGTTTTCAGGGCTAGCACCTTCCCTGAGGGAGAAGGAGCCGAAAGTTTTCTTTTTCAGAAAAAAGCTTCTGCCGAGAGCGAGCACCGTGACATGCTGAGTCTCTGGGAAAGCAGAGATCCCAAAAGCTGTTGTGCCTGTGGATAGGCTGCAGAGGGATAGTGAAAAACTGCATTAGTTTTCAGGGCTGGCACCTTCCCTGTGGGAGAAGGAGCCGTAAGTTTGCCTTTTCAGAAAAAAGCTTCTGCCGAGAGCGAGCACCGTGACATGCTGAGTCTCTGGGAAAGCAGAGATCCCCAAAGCTGTTGTGCCTGTGGATAGGCTGCAGAGGGATAGTGAAAAACTGCATTAGTTTTCAGGGCTGGCACCTTCCCTGTGGGAGAAGGAGCCGTAAGTTTGCCTTTTCAGAAAAAAGCTTCTGCCGAGAGCGAGCACCGTGACATGCTGAGTCTCTGGGAAAGCAGAGATCCCCAAAGCTGTTGTGCCTGTGGATAGGCTGCAGAGGGATAGTGAATACCAGCAAGATCTTTCAGGGCTGGCACCTTCCTTGTGGGAGAAGGAGCCGTAAGTTTGCCTTTTCAGAAAAAGGCTCTGGCGAGAGTGAGCACTGTGACATGCTGAGTCTCTGGGAAAGCAGAGATCCCCAAAGCTGTTGTGCCTGTGGATAGGCTGCAGAGGGATAGTGAATACCAGCAAGATCTTTCAGGGCTAGCACCTTCCTTGTGGGAGAAGGAGCCACACTTTTGCCTTCTCAGAAAAAGCTTCTGCCGAGAACGAGCACCGTGACATGCTGAGTCTCTGGGAAAGCAGAGATCCCCAAAGCTGTTGTGCCTGTGGATAGGCTGCAGAGGGATAGTGAAAAACTGCATTAGTTTTCAGGGCTGGCACCTTCCCTGTGGGAGAAGGAGCCGTAAGTTTGCCTTTTCAGAAAAAAGCTTCTGCCGAGAGCGAGCACCGTGACATGCTGAGTCTCTGGGAAAGCAGAGATCCCCAAAGCTGTTGTGCCTGTGGATAGGCTGCAGAGGGATAGTGAAAAACTGCATTAGTTTTCAGGGCTGGCACCTTCCCTGTGGGAGAAGGAGCCGTAAGTTTGCCTTTTCAGAAAAAAGCTTCTGCCGAGAGCGAGCACCGTGACATGCTGAGTCTCTGGGAAAGCAGAGATCCCCAAAGCTGTTGTGCCTGTGGATAGGCTGCAGAGGGATAGTGAAAAACTGCATTAGTTTTCAGGGCTGGCACCTTCCCTGTGGGAGAAGGAGCCGTAAGTTTGCCTTTTCAGAAAAAAGCTTCTGCCGAGAGCGAGCACCGTGACATGCTGAGTCTCTGGGAAAGCAGAGATCCCAAAAGCTGTTGTGCCTGTGGATAGGATGCAGAGGGATAGTGAAAAAATGCATTAGTTTTCAGGGCTGGCACCTTCCCTGTGGGAGAAGGAGCCGTAAGTTTGCCTTTTCAGAAAAAAGCTTCTGCCGAGAGCGAGCACCGTGACATGCTGAGTCTCTGGGAAAGCAGAGATCCCCAAAGCTGTTGTGCCTGTGGATAGGCTGCAGAGGGATAGTGAAAAACTGCATTAGTTTTCAGGGCTGGCACCTTCCCTGTGGGAGAAGGAGCCGTAAGTTTGCCTTTTCAGAAAAAAGCTTCTGCCGAGAGCGAGCACCGTGACATGCTGAGTCTCTGGGAAAGCAGAGATCCCCAAAGCTGTTGTGCCTGTGGATAGGCTGCAGAGGGATAGTGAAAAACTGCATTAGTTTTCAGGGCTGGCACCTTCCCTGTGGGAGAAGGAGCCGTAAGTTTGCCTTTTCAGAAAAAAGCTTCTGCCGAGAGCGAGCACCGTGACATGCTGAGTCTCTGGGAAAGCAGAGATCCCCAAAGCTGTTGTGCCTGTGGATAGGCTGCAGAGGGATAGTGAAAAACTGCATTAGTTTTCAGGGCTGGCACCTTCCCTGTGGGAGAAGGAGCCGTAAGTTTGCCTTTTCAGAAAAAAGCTTCTGCCGAGAGCGAGCACCGTGACATGCTGAGTCTCTGGGAAAGCAGAGATCCCAAAAGCTGTTGTGCCTGTGGATAGGCTGCAGAGGGATAGTGAAAAACTGCATTAGTTTTCAGGGCTGGCACCTTCCCTGTGGGAGAAGGAGCCGTAAATTTGCCTTTTCAGAAAAAAGCTTCTGCCGAGAGCGAGCACCGTGACATGCTGAGTCTCTGGGAAAGCAGAGATCCCAAAAGCTGTTGTGCCTGTGGATAGGCTGCAGAGGGATAGTGAAAAACTGCATTAGTTTTCAGGGCTGGCACCTTCCCTGTGGGAGAAGGAGCCGTAAGTTTGCCTTTTCAGAAAAAAGCTTCTGCCGAGAGCGAGCACCGTGACATGCTGAGTCTCTGGGAAAGCAGAGATCCCCAGTGCTGTTGCGGCTAAAGATAGGCTGCAGAGGGATAGTGAATACCAGCAAGATCTTTCAGGGCTGGCACCTTCCTTGTGGGAGAAGGAGCCGTAAGTTTGCCTTTTCAGAAAAAGGCTCTGGCGAGAGTGAGCACCGTGACATGCTGAGTCTCTGGGAAAGCAGAGATCCCCAAAGCTGTTGTGCCTGTGGATAGGCTGCAGAGGGATAGTGAAAAACTGCATTAGTTTTCAGGGCTGGCACCTTCCCTGTGGGAGAAGGAGCCATAAGTTTGCCTTTTCAGAAAAAAGCTTCTGCCGAGAGCGAGCACCGTGACATGCTGAGTCTCTGGGAAAGCAGAGATCCCAAAAGCTGTTGCGCCTGTGGATAGGCTGCAGAGGGATAGTGAATACCAGCAAGATCTTTCAGGGCTAGCACCTTCCTTGTGGGAGAAGGAGCCACACTTTTGCCTTCTCAGAAAAAGCTTCTGCCGAGAACGAGCACCGTGACATGCTGAGTCTCTGGGAAAGCAGAGATCCCCAAAGCTGTTGTGCCTGTGGATAGGCTGCAGAGGGATAGTGAAAAACTGCATTAGTTTTCAGGGCTGGCACCTTCCCTGAGGGAGAAGGAGCCGAAAGTTTTCTTTTTCAGAAAAAAGCTTCTGCCGAGAGCGAGCACCGTGACATGCTGAGTCTCTGGGAAAGCAGAGATCCCCAAAGCTGTTGTGCCTGTGGATAGGCTGCAGAGGGATAGTGAAAAACTGCATTAGTTTTCAGGGCTGGCACCTTCCCTGTGGGAGAAGGAGCCGTAAGTTTGCCTTTTCAGAAAAAAGCTTCTGCCGAGAGCGAGCACCGTGACATGCTGAGTCTCTGGGAAAGCAGAGATCCCAAAAGCTGTTGTGCCTGTGGATAGGCTGCAGAGGGATAGTGAAAAACTGCATTAGTTTTCAGGGCTGGCACCTTCCCTGTGGGAGAAGGAGCCGTAAGTTTGCCTTTTCAGAAAAAAGCTTCTGCCGAGAGCGAGCACCGTGACATGCTGAGTCTCTGGGAAAGCAGAGATCCCAAAAGCTGTTGTGCCTGTGGATAGGCTGCAGAGGGATAGTGAAAAACTGCATTAGTTTTCAGGGCTGGCACCTTCCCTGTGGGAGAAGGAGCCGTAAGTTTGCCTTTTCAGAAAAAAGCTTCTGCCGAGAGCGAGCACCGTGACATGCTGAGTCTCTGGGAAAGCAGAGATCCCCAAAGCTGTTGTGCCTGTGGATAGGCTGCAGAGGGATAGTGAAAAACTGCATTAGTTTTCATGGCTGGCACCTTCCCTGTGGGATAAGGAGCCGTAAGTTTGCCTTTTCAGAAAAAAGCTTCTGCCGAGAGCGAGCACCGTGACATGCTGAGTCTCTGGGAAAGCAGAGATCCCCAAAGCTGTTGTGCCTGTGGATAGGCTGCAGAGGGATAGTGAAAAACTGCATTAGTTTTCAGGGCTGGCACCTTCCTTGTGGGAGAAGGAGCCGTAAGTTTGCCTTTTCATAAAAAAGCTTCTGCCGAGAGCGAGCACCGTGACATGCTGAGTCTCTGGGAAAGCAGAGATCCCCAAAGCTGTTGTGCCTGTGGATAGGCTGCAGAGGGATAGTGAAAAACTGCATTAGTTTTCAGGGCTAGCACCTTCCCTGAGGGAGAAGGAGCCGAAAGTTTTCTTTTTCAGAAAAAAGCTTCTGCCGAGAGCGAGCACCGTGACATGCTGAGTCTCTGGGAAAGCAGAGATCCCAAAAGCTGTTGTGCCTGTGGATAGGCTGCAGAGGGATAGTGAAAAACTGCATTAGTTTTCAGGGCTGGCACCTTCCCTGTGGGAGAAGGAGCCGTAAGTTTGCCTTTTCAGAAAAAAGCTTCTGCCGAGAGCGAGCACCGTGACATGCTGAGTCTCTGGGAAAGCAGAGATCCCCAAAGCTGTTGTGCCTGTGGATAGGCTGCAGAGGGATAGTGAAAAACTGCATTAGTTTTCAGGGCTGGCACCTTCCCTGTGGGAGAAGGAGCCGTAAGTTTGCCTTTTCAGAAAAAAGCTTCTGCCGAGAGCGAGCACCGTGACATGCTGAGTCTCTGGGAAAGCAGAGATCCCCAAAGCTGTTGTGCCTGTGGATAGGCTGCAGAGGGATAGTGAATACCAGCAAGATCTTTCAGGGCTGGCACCTTCCTTGTGGGAGAAGGAGCCGTAAGTTTGCCTTTTCAGAAAAAGGCTCTGGCGAGAGTGAGCACTGTGACATGCTGAGTCTCTGGGAAAGCAGAGATCCCCAAAGCTGTTGTGCCTGTGGATAGGCTGCAGAGGGATAGTGAATACCAGCAAGATCTTTCAGGGCTAGCACCTTCCTTGTGGGAGAAGGAGCCACACTTTTGCCTTCTCAGAAAAAGCTTCTGCCGAGAACGAGCACCGTGACATGCTGAGTCTCTGGGAAAGCAGAGATCCCCAAAGCTGTTGTGCCTGTGGATAGGCTGCAGAGGGATAGTGAAAAACTGCATTAGTTTTCAGGGCTGGCACCTTCCCTGTGGGAGAAGGAGCCGTAAGTTTGCCTTTTCAGAAAAAAGCTTCTGCCGAGAGCGAGCACCGTGACATGCTAAGTCTCTGGGAAAGCAGAGATCCCCAAAGCTGTTGTGCCTGTGGATAGGCTGCAGAGGGATAGTGAAAAACTGCATTAGTTTTCAGGGCTGGCACCTTCCCTGTGGGAGAAGGAGCCGTAAGTTTGCCTTTTCAGAAAAAAGCTTCTGCCGAGAGCGAGCACCGTGACATGCTGAGTCTCTGGGAAAGCAGAGATCCCCAAAGCTGTTGTGCCTGTGGATAGGCTGCAGAGGGATAGTGAAAAACTGCATTAGTTTTCAGGGCTGGCACCTTCCCTGTGGGAGAAGGAGCCGTAAGTTTGCCTTTTCAGAAAAAAGCTTCTGCCGAGAGCGAGCACCGTGACATGCTGAGTCTCTGGGAAAGCAGAGATCCCAAAAGCTGTTGTGCCTGTGGATAGGCTGCAGAGGGATAGTGAAAAAATGCATTAGTTTTCAGGGCTGGCACCTTCCCTGTGGGAGAAGGAGCCGTAAGTTTGCCTTTTCAGAAAAAAGCTTCTGCCGAGAGCGAGCACCGTGACATGCTGAGTCTCTGGGAAAGCAGAGATCCCCAAAGCTGTTGTGCCTGTGGATAGGCTGCAGAGGGATAGTGAAAAACTGCATTAGTTTTCAGGGCTGGCACCTTCCCTGTGGGAGAAGGAGCCGTAAGTTTGCCTTTTCAGAAAAAAGCTTCTGCCGAGAGCGAGCACCGTGACATGCTGAGTCTCTGGGAAAGCAGAGATCCCCAAAGCTGTTGTGCCTGTGGATAGGCTGCAGAGGGATAGTGAAAAACTGCATTAGTTTTCAGGGCTGGCACCTTCCCTGTGGGAGAAGGAGCCGTAAGTTTGCCTTTTCAGAAAAAAGCTTCTGCCGAGAGCGAGCACCGTGACATGCTGAGTCTCTGGGAAAGCAGAGATCCCAAAAGCTGTTGTGCCTGTGGATAGGCTGCAGAGGGATAGTGAAAAACTGCATTAGTTTTCAGGGCTGGCACCTTCCCTGTGGGAGAAGGAGCCGTAAATTTGCCTTTTCAGAAAAAAGCTTCTGCCGAGAGCGAGCACCGTGACATGCTGAGTCTCTGGGAAAGCAGAGATCCCAAAAGCTGTTGTGCCTGTGGATAGGCTGCAGAGGGATAGTGAAAAACTGCATTAGTTTTCAGGGCTGGCACCTTCCCTGTGGGAGAAGGAGCCATAAGTTTGCCTTTTCAGAAAAAAGCTTCTGCCGAGAGCGAGCACAGTGACATGCTGAGTCTCTGGGAAAGCAGAGATCCCCAGTGCTGTTGCGGCTAAAGATAGGCTGCAGAGGGATAGTGAATACCAGCAAGATCTTTCAGGGCTGGCACCTTCCTTGTGGGAGAAGGAGCCACACTTTTGCCTTCTCAGAAAAAGCTTCTGCCGAGAACGAGCACCGTGACATGCTGAGTCTCTGGGAAAGCAGAGATCCCCAAAGCTGTTGTGCCTGTGGATAGGCTGCAGAGGGATAGTGAAAAACTGCATTAGTTTTCAGGGCTGGCACCTTCCCTGAGGGAGAAGGAGCCGAAAGTTTTCTTTTTCAGAAAAAAGCTTCTGCCGAGAGCGAGCACCGTGACATGCTGAGTCTCTGGGAAAGCAGAGATCCCCAAAGCTGTTGTGCCTGTGGATAGGCTGCAGAGGGATAGTGAAAAACTGCATTAGTTTTCAGGGCTGGCACCTTCCCTGTGGGAGAAGGAGCCATAAGTTTGCCTTTTCAGAAAAAAGCTTCTGCCGAGAGCGAGCACCGTGACATGCTGAGTCTCTGGGAAAGCAGAGATCCCAAAAGCTGTTGCGCCTGTGGATAGGCTGCAGAGGGATAGTGAATACCAGCAAGATCTTTCAGGGCTAGCACCTTCCTTGTGGGAGAAGGAGCCACACTTTTGCCTTCTCAGAAAAAGCTTCTGCCGAGAACGAGCACCGTGACATGCTGAGTCTCTGGGAAAGCAGAGATCCCCAAAGCTGTTGTGCCTGTGGATAGGCTGCAGAGGGATAGTGAAAAACTGCATTAGTTTTCAGGGCTGGCACCTTCCCTGAGGGAGAAGGAGCCGAAAGTTTTCTTTTTCAGAAAAAAGCTTCTGCCGAGAGCGAGCACCGTGACATGCTGAGTCTCTGGGAAAGCAGAGATCCCCAAAGCTGTTGTGCCTGTGGATAGGCTGCGGAGGGATAGTGAAAAACTGCATTAGTTTTCAGGGCTGGCACCTTCCCTGTGGGAGAAGGAGCCGTAAGTTTGCCTTTTCAGAAAAAAGCTTCTGCCGAGAGCGAGCACCGTGACATGCTGAGTCTCTGGGAAAGCAGAGATCCCAAAAGCTGTTGTGCCTGTGGATAGGCTGCAGAGGGATAGTGAAAAACTGCATTAGTTTTCAGGGCTGGCACCTTCCCTGTGGGAGAAGGAGCCGTAAGTTTGCCTTTTCAGAAAAAAGCTTCTGCCGAGAGCGAGCACCGTGACATGCTGAGTCTCTGGGAAAGCAGAGATCCCCAAAGCTGTTGTGCCTGTGGATAGGCTGCAGAGGGATAGTGAAAAACTGCATTAGTTTTCATGGCTGGCACCTTCCCTGTGGGAGAAGGAGCCGTAAGTTTGCCTTTTCAGAAAAAAGCTTCTGCCGAGAGCGAGCACCGTGACATGCTGAGTCTCTGGGAAAGCAGAGATCCCCAAAGCTGTTGTGCCTGTGGATAGGCTGCAGAGGGATAGTGAAAAACTGCATTAGTTTTCAGGGCTGGCACCTTCCTTGTGGGAGAAGGAGCCGTAAGTTTGCCTTTTCATAAAAAAGCTTCTGCCGAGAGCGAGCACCGTGACATGCTGAGTCTCTGGGAAAGCAGAGATCCCCAAAGCTGTTGTGCCTGTGGATAGGCTGCAGAGGGATAGTGAAAAACTGCATTAGTTTTCAGGGCTAGCACCTTCCCTGAGGGAGAAGGAGCCGAAAGTTTTCTTTTTCAGAAAAAAGCTTCTGCCGAGAGCGAGCACCGTGACATGCTGAGTCTCTGGGAAAGCAGAGATCCCCAAAGCTGTTGTGCCTGTGGATAGGCTGCAGAGGGATAGTGAAAAACTGCATTAGTTTTCAGGGCTGGCACCTTCCCTGTGGGAGAAGGAGCCGTAAGTTTGCCTTTTCAGAAAAAAGCTTCTGCCGAGAGCGAGCACCGTGACATGCTGAGTCTCTGGGAAAGCAGAGATCCCCAAAGCTGTTGTGCCTGTGGATAGGCTGCAGAGGGATAGTGAAAAACTGCATTAGTTTTCAGGGCTGGCACCTTCCCTGTGGGAGAAGGAGCCGTAAGTTTGCCTTTTCAGAAAAAAGCTTCTGCCGAGAGCGAGCACCGTGACATGCTGAGTCTCTGGGAAAGCAGAGATCCCCAAAGCTGTTGTGCCTGTGGATAGGCTGCAGAGGGATAGTGAATACCAGCAAGATCTTTCAGGGCTGGCACCTTCCTTGTGGGAGAAGGAGCCGTAAGTTTGCCTTTTCAGAAAAAGGCTCTGGCGAGAGTGAGCACTGTGACATGCTGAGTCTCTGGGAAAGCAGAGATCCCCAAAGCTGTTGTGCCTGTGGATAGGCTGCAGAGGGATAGTGAATACCAGCAAGATCTTTCAGGGCTAGCACCTTCCTTGTGGGAGAAGGAGCCACACTTTTGCCTTCTCAGAAAAAGCTTCTGCCGAGAGCGAGCACCGTGACATGCTGAGTCTCTGGGAAAGCAGAGATCCCCAAAGCTGTTGTGCCTGTGGATAGGCTGCAGAGGGATAGTGAAAAACTGCATTAGTTTTCAGGGCTAGCACCTTCCCTGAGGGAGAAGGAGCCGAAAGTTTTCTTTTTCAGAAAAAAGCTTTGCCGAGAGCGAGCACCGTGACATGCTGAGTCTCTGGGAAAGCAGAGATCCCCAAAGCTGTTGTGCCTGTGGATAGGCTGCAGGGGGATAGTGAAAAACTGCATTAGTTTACAGGGCTGGCACCTTCCCTGTGGGAGAAGGAGCCGTAAGTTTGCCTTTTCAGAAAAAAGCTTCTGCCGAGAGCGAGCACCGTGACATGCTGAGTCTCTGGGAAAGCAGAGATCCCCAAAGCTGTTGTGCCTGTGGATAGGCTGCAGAGGGATAGTGAAAAACTGCATTAGTTTTCAGGGCTGGCACCTTCCCTGTGGGAGAAGGAGCCGTAAGTTTGCCTTTTCAGAAAAAAGCTTCTGCCGAGAGCGAGCACCGTGACATGCTGAGTCTCTGGGAAAGCAGAGATCCCCAAAGCTGTTGTGCCTGTGGATAGGCTGCAGAGGGATAGTGACAAACTGCATTAGTTTTCAGGGCTGGCACCTTCCCTGTGGGAGAAGGAGCCGTAAGTTTGCCTTTTCAGAAAAAAGCTTCTGCCGAGAGCGAGCACCGTGACATGCTGAGTCTCTGGGAAAGCAGAGATCCCCAAAGCTGTTGTGCCTGTGGATAGGCTGCAGAGGGATAGTGAAAAACTGCATTAGTTTTCAGGGCTGGCACCTTCCCTGTGGGAGAAGGAGCCGTAAGTTTGCCTTTTCAGAAAAAAGCTTCTGCCGAGAGCGAGCACCGTGACATGCTGAGTCTCTGGGAAAGCAGAGATCCCAAAAGCTGTTGTGCCTGTGGATAGGCTGCAGAGGGATAGTGAAAAAATGCATTAGTTTTCAGGGCTGGCACCTTCCCTGTGGGAGAAGGAGCCGTAAGTTTGCCTTTTCAGAAAAAAGCTTCTGCCGAGAGCGAGCACCGTGACATGCTGAGTCTCTGGGAAAGCAGAGATCCCCAAAGCTGTTGTGCCTGTGGATAGGCTGCAGAGGGATAGTGAAAAACTGCATTAGTTTTCAGGGCTGGCACCTTCCCTGTGGGAGAAGGAGCCGTAAGTTTGCCTTTTCAGAAAAAAGCTTCTGCCGAGAGCGAGCACCATGACATGCTGAGTCTCTGGGAAAGCAGAGATCCCCAAAGCTGTTGTGCCTGTGGATAGGCTGCAGAGGGATAGTGAAAAACTGCATTAGTTTTCAGGGCTGGCACCTTCCCTGTGGGAGAAGGAGCCGTAAGTTTGCCTTTTCAGAAAAAAGCTTCTGCCGAGAGCGAGCACCGTGACATGCTGAGTCTCTGGGAAAGCAGAGATCCCCAAAGCTGTTGTGCCTGTGGATAGGCTGCAGAGGGATAGTGAAAAACTGCATTAGTTTTCAGGGCTGGCACCTTCCCTGTGGGAGAAGGAGCCGTAAGTTTGCCTTTTCAGAAAAAAGCTTCTGCCGAGAGCGAGCACCGTGACATGCTGAGTCTCTGGGAAAGCAGAGATCCCAAAAGCTGTTGTGCCTGTGGATAGGCTGCAGAGGGATAGTGAAAAACTGCATTAGTTTTCAGGGCTGGCACCTTCCCTGTGGGAGAAGGAGCCGTAAGTTTGCCTTTTCAGAAAAAAGCTTCTGCCGAGAGCGAGCACCGTGACATGCTGAGTCTCTGGGAAAGCAGAGATCCCCAAAGCTGTTGTGCCTGTGGATAGGCTGCAGAGGGATAGTGAATACCAGCAAGATCTTTCAGGGCTGGCACCTTCCTTGTGGGAGAAGGAGCCGTAAGTTTGCCTTTTCAGAAAAAAGCTTCTGCCGAGAGCGAGCACCGTGACATGCTGAGTCTCTGGGAAAGCAGAGATCCCAAAAGCTGTTGTGCCTGTGGATAGGCTGCAGAGGGATAGTGAAAAACTGCATTAGTTTTCAGGGCTGGCACCTTCCCTGTGGGAGAAGGAGCCGTAAATTTGCCTTTTCAGAAAAAAGCTTCTGCCGAGAGCGAGCACCGTGACATGCTGAGTCTCTGGGAAAGCAGAGATCCCAAAAGCTGTTGTGCCTGTGGATAGGCTGCAGAGGGATAGTGAAAAACTGCATTAGTTTTCAGGGCTGGCACCTTCCCTGTGGGAGAAGGAGCCGTAAGTTTGCCTTTTCAGAAAAAAGCTTCTGCCGAGAGCGAGCACCATGACATGCTGAGTCTCTGGGAAAGCAGAGATCCCCAGTGCTGTTGCGGCTAAAGATAGGCTGCAGAGGGATAGTGAATACCAGCAAGATCTTTCAGGGCTGGCACCTTCCTTGTGGGAGAAGGAGCCGTAAGTTTGCCTTTTCAGAAAAAGGCTCTGGCGAGAGTGAGCACCGTGACATGCTGAGTCTCTGGGAAAGCAGAGATCCCAAAAGCTGTTGCGCCTGTGGATAGGCTGCAGAGGGATAGTGAATACCAGCAAGATCTTTCAGGGCTAGCACCTTCCTTGTGGGAGAAGGAGCCACACTTTTGCCTTCTCAGAAAAAGCTTCTGCCGAGAACGAGCACCGTGACATGCTGAGTCTCTGGGAAAGCAGAGATCCCCAAAGCTGTTGTGCCTGTGGATAGGCTGCAGAGGGATAGTGAAAAACTGCATTAGTTTTCAGGGCTGGCACCTTCCCTGAGGGAGAAGGAGCCGAAAGTTTTCTTTTTCAGAAAAAAGCTTCTGCCGAGAGCGAGCACCGTGACATGCTGAGTCTCTGGGAAAGCAGAGATCCCCAAAGCTGTTGTGCCTGTGGATAGGCTGCAGAGGGATAGTGAAAAACTGCATTAGTTTTCAGGGCTGGCACCTTCCCTGTGGGAGAAGGAGCCGTAAGTTTGCCTTTTCAGAAAAAAGCTTCTGCCGAGAGCGAGCACCGTGACATGCTGAGTCTCTGGGAAAGCAGAGATCCCAAAAGCTGTTGTGCCTGTGGATAGGCTGCAGAGGGATAGTGAAAAACTGCATTAGTTTTCAGGGCTGGCACCTTCCCTGTGGGAGAAGGAGCCGTAAGTTTGCCTTTTCAGAAAAAAGCTTCTGCCGAGAGCGAGCACCGTGACATGCTGAGTCTCTGGGAAAGCAGAGATCCCCAAAGCTGTTGTGCCTGTGGATAGGCTGCAGAGGGATAGTGAAAAACTGCATTAGTTTTCATGGCTGGCACCTTCCCTGTGGGAGAAGGAGCCGTAAGTTTGCCTTTTCAGAAAAAAGCTTCTGCCGAGAGCGAGCACCGTGACATGCTGAGTCTCTGGGAAAGCAGAGATCCCCAAAGCTGTTGTGCCTGTGGATAGGCTGCAGAGGGATAGTGAAAAACTGCATTAGTTTTCAGGGCTGGCACCTTCCTTGTGGGAGAAGGAGCCGTAAGTTTGCCTTTTCATAAAAAAGCTTCTGCCGAGAGCGAGCACCGTGACATGCTGAGTCTCTGGGAAAGCAGAGATCCCCAAAGCTGTTGTGCCTGTGGATACGCTGCAGAGGGATAGTGAAAAACTGCATTAGTTTTCAGGGCTAGCACCTTCCCTGAGGGAGAAGGAGCCGAAAGTTTTCTTTTTCAGAAAAAAGCTTCTGCCGAGAGCGAGCACCGTGACATGCTGAGTCTCTGGGAAAGCAGAGATCCCCAAAGCTGTTGTGCCTGTGGATAGGCTGCAGAGGGATAGTGAAAAACTGCATTAGTTTTCAGGGCTGGCACCTTCCCTGTGGGAGAAGGAGCCGTAAGTTTGCCTTTTCAGAAAAAAGCTTCTGCCGAGAGCGAGCACCGTGACATGCTGAGTCTCTGGGAAAGCAGAGATCCCCAAAGCTGTTGTGCCTGTGGATAGGCTGCAGAGGGATAGTGAAAAACTGCATTAGTTTTCAGGGCTGGCACCTTCCCTGTGGGAGAAGGAGCCGTAAGTTTGCCTTTTCAGAAAAAAGCTTCTGCCGAGAGCGAGCACCGTGACATGCTGAGTCTCTGGGAAAGCAGAGATCCCCAAAGCTGTTGTGCCTGTGGATAGGCTGCAGAGGGATAGTGAATACCAGCAAGATCTTTCAGGGCTGGCACCTTCCTTGTGGGAGAAGGAGCCGTAAGTTTGCCTTTTCAGAAAAAGGCTCTGGCGAGAGTGAGCACTGTGACATGCTGAGTCTCTGGGAAAGCAGAGATCCCCAAAGCTGTTGTGCCTGTGGATAGGCTGCAGAGGGATAGTGAATACCAGCAAGATCTTTCAGGGCTAGCACCTTCCTTGTGGGAGAAGGAGCCACACTTTTGCCTTCTCAGAAAAAGCTTCTGCCGAGAACGAGCACCGTGACATGCTGAGTCTCTGGGAAAGCAGAGATCCCCAAAGCTGTTGTGCCTGTGGATAGGCTGCAGAGGGATAGTGAAAAACTGCATTAGTTTTCAGGGCTAGCACCTTCCCTGAGGGAGAAGGAGCCGAAAGTTTTCTTTTTCAGAAAAAAGCTTTGCCGAGAGCGAGCACCGTGACATGCTGAGTCTCTGGGAAAGCAGAGATCCCCAAAGCTGTTGTGCCTGTGGATAGGCTGCAGGGGGATAGTGAAAAACTGCATTAGTTTTCAGGGCTGGCACCTTCCCTGTGGGAGAAGGAGCCGTAAGTTTGCCTTTTCAGAAAAAAGCTTCTGCCGAGAGCGAGCACCGTGACATGCTGAGTCTCTGGGAAAGCAGAGATCCCCAAAGCTGTTGTGCCTGTGGATAGGCTGCAGAGGGATAGTGAAAAACTGCATTAGTTTTCAGGGCTGGCACCTTCCCTGTGGGAGAAGGAGCCGTAAGTTTGCCTTTTCAGAAAAAAGCTTCTGCCGAGAGCGAGCACCGTGACATGCTGAGTCTCTGGGAAAGCAGAGATCCCAAAAGCTGTTGTGCCTGTGGATAGGCTGCAGAGGGATAGTGAAAAACTGCATTAGTTTTCAGGGCTGGCACCTTCCCTGTGGGAGAAGGAGCCGTAAGTTTGCCTTTTCAGAAAAAAGCTTCTGCCGAGAGCGAGCACCGTGACATGCTGAGTCTCTGGGAAAGCAGAGATCCCCAAAGCTGTTGTGCCTGTGGATAGGCTGCAGAGGGATAGTGAATACCAGCAAGATCTTTCAGGGCTGGCACCTTCCTTGTGGGAGAAGGAGCCGTAAGTTTGCCTTTTCAGAAAAAAGCTTCTGCCGAGAGCGAGCACCGTGACATGCTGAGTCTCTGGGAAAGCAGAGATCCCCAAAGCTGTTGTGCCTGTGGATAGGCTGCAGAGGGATAGTGAAAAACTGCATTAGTTTTCAGGGCTGGCACCTTCCCTGTGGGAGAAGGAGCCGTAAGTTTGCCTTTTCAGAAAAAAGCTTCTGCCGAGAGCGAGCACCGTGACATGCTGAGTCTCTGGGAAAGCAGAGATCCCAAAAGCTGTTGTGCCTGTGGATAGGCTGCAGAGGGATAGTGAAAAACTGCATTAGTTTTCAGGGCTGGAACCTTCCCTGTGGGAGAAGGAGCCGTAAGTTTGCCTTTTCAGAAAAAAGCTTCTGCCGAGAGCGAGCACCGTGACATGCTGAGTCTCTGGGAAAGCAGAGATCCCAAAAGCTGTTGTGCCTGTGGATAGGCTGCAGAGGGATAGTGAATACCAGCAAGATCTTTCAGGGCTGGCACCTTCCTTGTGGGAGAAGGAGCCGTAAGTTTGCCTTTTCAGAAAAAAGCTTCTGCCGAGAGCGAGCACCGTGACATGCTGAGTCTCTGGGAAAGCAGAGATCCCCAAAGCTGTTGTGCCTGTGGATAGGCTGCAGAGGGATAGTGAAAAACTGCATTAGTTTTCAGGGCTGGCACCTTCCCTGTGGGAGAAGGAGCCGTAAGTTTGCCTTTTCAGAAAAAAGCTTCTGCCGAGAGCGAGCACCGTGACATGCTGAGTCTCTGGGAAAGCAGAGATACCAAAAGCTGTTGTGCCTGTGGATAGGCTGCAGAGGGATAGTGAAAAAATGCATTAGTTTTCAGGGCTGGCACCTTCCCTGTGGGAGAAGGAGCCGTAAGTTTGCCTTTTCAGAAAAAAGCTTCTGCCGAGAGCGAGCACCGTGACATGCTGAGTCTCTGGGAAAGCAGAGATCCCAAAAGCTGTTGTGCCTGTGGATAGGCTGCAGAGGGATAGTGAAAAACTGCATTAGTTTTCAGGGCTGGCACCTTCCCTGTGGGAGAAGGAGCCATAAGTTTGCCTTTTCAGAAAAAATCTTCTGCCGAGAGCGAGCACCGTGACATGCTGAGTCTCTGGGAAAGCAGAGATCCCAAAAGCTGTTGTGCCTGTGGATAGGCTGCAGAGGGATAGTGAATACCAGCAAGATCTTTCAGGGCTAGCACCTTCCTTGTGGGAGAAGGAGCCACACTTTTGCCTTCTCAGAAAAAGCTTCTGCCGAGAACGAGCACCGTGACATGCTGAGTCTCTGGGAAAGCAGAGATCCCCAAAGCTGTTGTGCCTGTGGATAGGCTGCAGAGGGATAGTGAAAAACTGCATTAGTTTTCAGGGCTAGCACCTTCCCTGAGGGAGAAGGAGCCGAAAGTTTTCTTTTTCAGAAAAAAGCTTCTGCCGAGAGCGAGCACCGTGACATGCTGAGTCTCTGGGAAAGCAGAGATCCCCAAAGCTGTTGTGCCTGTGGATAGGCTGCAGGGGGATAGTGAAAAACTGCATTAGTTTTCAGGGCTGGCACCTTCCCTGTGGGAGAAGGAGCCGTAAGTTTGCCTTTTCAGAAAAAAGCTTCTGCCGAGAGCGAGCACCGTGACATGCTGAGTCTCTGGGAAAGCAGAGATCCCCAAAGCTGTTGTGCCTGTGGATAGGCTGCAGAGGGATAGTGAAAAACTGCATTAGTTTTCAGGGCTGGCACCTTCCCTGTGGGAGAAGGAGCCGTAAGTTTGCCTTTTCAGAAAAAAGCTTCTGCCGAGAGCGAGCACCGTGACATGCTGAGTCTCTGGGAAAGCAGAGATCCCAAAAGCTGTTGTGCCTGTGGATAGGCTGCAGAGGGATAGTGAAAAACTGCATTAGTTTTCAGGGCTGGCACCTTCCCTGTGGGAGAAGGAGCCGTAAGTTTGCCTTTTCAGAAAAAAGCTTCTGCCGAGAGCGAGCACCGTGACATGCTGAGTCTCTGGGAAAGCAGAGATCCCAAAAGCTGTTGTGCCTGTGGATAGGCTGCAGAGGGATAGTGAAAAACTGCATTAGTTTTCAGGGCTGGCACCTTCCCTGTGGGAGAAGGTGCCGTAAGTTTGCCTTTTCAGAAAAAAGCTTCTGCCGAGAGCGAGCACCGTGACATGCTGAGTCTCTGGGAAAGCAGAGATCCCCAAAGCTGTTGTGCCTGTGGATAGGCTGCAGAGGGATAGTGAAAAACTGCATTAATTTTCAGGGCTGGCACCTTCCCTGTGGGAGAAGGAGCCGTAAGTTTGCCTTTTCAGAAAAAAGCTTCTGCCGAGAGCGAGCACCGTGACATGCTGAGTCTCTGGGAAAGCAGAGATCCCCAAAGCTGTTGTGCCTGTGGATAGGCTGCAGAGGGATAGTGAAAAACTGCATTAGTTTTCAGGGCTGGCACCTTCCCTGTGGGAGAAGGAGCCGTAAGTTTGCCTTTTCAGAAAAAAGCTTCTGCCGAGAGCGAGCACCGTGACATGCTGAGGCTCTGGGAAAGCAGAGATCCCCAAAGCTGTTGTGCCTGTGGATAGGCTGCAGAGGGATAGTGAAAAACTGCATTAGTTTTCAGGGCTGGCACCTTCCCTGTGGGAGAAGGAGCCGTAAGTTTGCCTTTTCAGAAAAAAGCTTCTGCCGAGAGCGAGCACCGTGACATGCTGAGTCTCTGGGAAAGCAGAGATCCCCAAAGCTGTTGTGCCTGTGGATAGGCTGCAGAGGGATAGTGAATACCAGCATTAGTTTTCAGGGCTGGCACCTTCCCTGTGGGAGAAGGAGCCGTAAGTTTGCCTTTTCAGAAAAAAGCTTCTGCCGAGAGCGAGCACCGTGACATGCTGAGTCTCTGGGAAAGCAGAGATCCCCAAAGCTGTTGTGCCTGTGGATAGGCTGCAGAGGGATAGTGAAAAACTGCATTAATTTTCAGGGCTGGCACCTTCCCTGTGGGAGAAGGAGCCGTAAGTTTGCCTTTTCAGAAAAAAGCTTCTGCCGAGAGCGAGCACCGTGACATGCTGAGTCTCTGGGAAAGCAGAGATCCCCAAAGCTGTTGTGCCTGTGGATAGGCTGCAGAGGGATAGTGAAAAACTGCATTAGTTTTCAGGGCTGGCACCTTCCCTGTGGGAGAAGGAGCCGTAAGTTTGCCTTTTCAGAAAAAAGCTTCTGCCGAGAGCGAGCACCGTGACATGCTGAGTCTCTGGGAAAGCAGAGATCCCAAAAGCTGTTGTGCCTGTGGATAGGCTGCAGAGGGATAGTGAAAAACTGCATTAGTTTTCAGGGCTGGCACCTTCCCTGTGGGAGAAGGAGCCGTAAGTTTGCCTTTTCAGAAAAAAGCTTCTGCCGAGAGCGAGCACAGTGACATGCTGAGTCTCTGGGAAAGCAGAGATCCCAAAAGCTGTTGTGCCTGTGGATAGGCTGCAGAGGGATAGTGAAAAACTGCATTAGTTTTCAGGGCTGGCACCTTCCCTGTGGGAGAAGGAGCCGTAAGTTTGCCTTTTCAGAAAAAAGCTTCTGCCGAGAGCGAGCACCGTGACATGCTGAGTCTCTGGGAAAGCAGAGATCCCCAAAGCTGTTGTGCCTGTGGATAGGCTGCAGAGGGATAGTGAAAAACTGCATTAGTTTTCAGGGCTGGCACCTTCCCTGTGGGAGAAGGAGCCGTAAGTTTGCCTTTTCAGAAAAAAGCTTCTGCCGAGAGCGAGCACCGTGACATGCTGAGTCTCTGGGAAAGCAGAGATCCCCAAAGCTGTTGTGCCTGTGGATAGGCTGCAGAGGGATAGTGAAAAACTGCATTAGTTTTCAGGGCTGGCACCTTCCCTGTGGGAGAAGGAGCCGTAAGTTTGCCTTTTCAGAAAAAAGCTTCTGCCGAGAGCGAGCACCGTGACATGCTGAGTCTCTGGGAAAGCAGAGATCCCAAAAGCTGTTGTGCCTGTGGATAGGCTGCAGAGGGATAGTGAATACCAGCAAGATCTTTCAGGGCTAGCACCTTCCTTGTGGGAGAAGGAGCCACACTTTTGCCTTCTCAGAAAAAGCTTCTGCCGAGAACGAGCACCGTGACATGCTGAGTCTCTGGGAAAGCAGAGATCCCCAAAGCTGTTGTGCCTGTGGATAGGCTGCAGAGGGATAGTGAAAAACTGCATTAGTTTTCAGGGCTAGCACCTTCCCTGAGGGAGAAGGAGCCGAAAGTTTTCTTTTTCAGAAAAAAGCTTCTGCCGAGAGCGAGCACCGTGACATGCTGAGTCTCTGGGAAAGCAGAGATCCCCAAAGCTGTTGTGCCTGTGGATAGGCTGCAGGGGGATAGTGAAAAACTGCATTAGTTTTCAGGGCTGGCACCTTCCCTGTGGGAGAAGGAGCCGTAAGTTTGCCTTTTCAGAAAAAAGCTTCTGCCGAGAGCGAGCACCGTGACATGCTGAGTCTCTGGGAAAGCAGAGATCCCCAAAGCTGTTGTGCCTGTGGATAGGCTGCAGAGGGATAGTGAAAAACTGCATTAGTTTTCAGGGCTGGCACCTTCCCTGTGGGAGAAGGAGCCGTAAGTTTGCCTTTTCAGAAAAAAGCTTCTGCCGAGAGCGAGCACCGTGACATGCTGAGTCTCTGGGAAAGCAGAGATCCCCAAAGCTGTTGTGCCTGTGGATAGGCTGCAGAGGGATAGTGAAAAACTGCATTAGTTTTCAGGGCTGGCACCTTCCCTGTGGGAGAAGGAGCCGTAAGTTTGCCTTTTCAGAAAAAAGCTTCTGCCGAGAGCGAGCACCGTGACATGCTGAGTCTCTGGGAAAGCAGAGATCCCCAAAGCTGTTGTGCCTGTGGATAGGCTGCAGAGGGATAGTGAAAAACTGCATTAGTTTTCAGGGCTGGCACCTTCCCTGTGGGAGAAGGAGCCGTAAGTTTGCCTTTTCAGAAAAAAGCTTCTGCCGAGAGCGAGCACCGTGACATGCTGAGTCTCTGGGAAAGCAGAGATCCCCAAAGCTGTTGTGCCTGTGGATAGGCTGCAGAGGGATAGTGAAAAACTGCATTAGTTTTCAGGGCTGGCACCTTCCCTGTGGGAGAAGGAGCCGTAAGTTTGCCTTTTCAGAAAAAAGCTTCTGCCGAGAGCGAGCACCGTGACATGCTGAGTCTCTGGGAAAGCAGAGATCCCCAAAGCTGTTGTGCCTGTGGATAGGCTGCAGAGGGATAGTGAAAAACTGCATTAGTTTTCAGGGCTGGCACCTTCCCTGTGGGAGAAGGAGCCGTAAGTTTGCCTTTTCAGAAAAAAGCTTCTGCCGAGAGCGAGCACCGTGACATGCTGAGTCTCTGGGAAAGCAGAGATCCCCAAAGCTGTTGTGCCTGTGGATAGGCTGCAGAGGGATAGTGAAAAACTGCATTAGTTTTCAGGGCTGGCACCTTCCCTGTGGGAGAAGGAGCCGTAAGTTTGCCTTTTCAGAAAAAAGCTTCTGCCGAGAGCGAGCACCGTGACATGCTGAGTCTCTGGGAAAGCAGAGATCCCCAAAGCTGTTGTGCCTGTGGATAGGCTGCAGAGGGATAGTGAAAAACTGCATTAGTTTTCAGGGCTGGCACCTTCCCTGTGGGAGAAGGAGCCGTAAGTTTGCCTTTTCAGAAAAAAGCTTCTGCCGAGAGCGAGCACCGTGACATGCTGAGTCTCTGGGAAAGCAGAGATCCCCAAAGCTGTTGTGCCTGTGGATAGGCTGCAGAGGGATAGTGAATACCAGCAAGATCTTTCAGGGCTGGCACCTTCCTTGTGGGAGAAGGAGCCGTAAGTTTGCCTTTTCAGAAAAAGGCTCTGGCGAGAGTGAGCACTGTGACATGCTGAGTCTCTGGGAAAGCAGAGATCCCCAAAGCTGTTGTGCCTGTGGATAGGCTGCAGAGGGATAGTGAATACCAGCAAGATCTTTCAGGGCTAGCACCTTCCTTGTGGGAGAAGGAGCCACACTTTTGCCTTCTCAGAAAAAGCTTCTGCCGAGAACGAGCACCGTGACATGCTGAGTCTCTGGGAAAGCAGAGATCCCCAAAGCTGTTGTGCCTGTGGATAGGCTGCAGAGGGATAGTGAAAAACTGCATTAGTTTTCAGGGCTGGCACCTTCCCTGTGGGAGAAGGAGCCGTAAGTTTGCCTTTTCAGAAAAAAGCTTCTGCCGAGAGCGAGCACCGTGACATGCTGAGTCTCTGGGAAAGCAGAGATCCCCAAAGCTGTTGTGCCTGTGGATAGGCTGCAGAGGGATAGTGAAAAACTGCATTAGTTTTCAGGGCTGGCACCTTCCCTGTGGGAGAAGGAGCCGTAAGTTTGCCTTTTCAGAAAAAAGCTTCTGCCGAGAGCGAGCACCGTGACATGCTGAGTCTCTGGGAAAGCAGAGATCCCCAAAGCTGTTGTGCCTGTGGATAGGCTGCAGAGGGATAGTGAAAAACTGCATTAGTTTTCAGGGCTGGCACCTTCCCTGTGGGAGAAGGAGCCGTAAGTTTGCCTTTTCAGAAAAAAGCTTCTGCCGAGAGCGAGCACCGTGACATGCTGAGTCTCTGGGAAAGCAGAGATCCCAAAAGCTGTTGTGCCTGTGGATAGGCTGCAGAGGGATAGTGAAAAAATGCATTAGTTTTCAGGGCTGGCACCTTCCCTGTGGGAGAAGGAGCCGTAAGTTTGCCTTTTCAGAAAAAAGCTTCTGCCGAGAGCGAGCACCGTGACATGCTGAGTCTCTGGGAAAGCAGAGATCCCCAAAGCTGTTGTGCCTGTGGATAGGCTGCAGAGGGATAGTGAAAAACTGCATTAGTTTTCAGGGCTGGCACCTTCCCTGTGGGAGAAGGAGCCGTAAGTTTGCCTTTTCAGAAAAAAGCTTCTGCCGAGAGCGAGCACCGTGACATGCTGAGTCTCTGGGAAAGCAGAGATCCCCAAAGCTGTTGTGCCTGTGGATAGGCTGCAGAGGGATAGTGAAAAACTGCATTAGTTTTCAGGGCTGGCACCTTCCCTGTGGGAGAAGGAGCCGTAAGTTTGCCTTTTCAGAAAAAAGCTTCTGCCGAGAGCGAGCACCGTGACATGCTGAGTCTCTGGGAAAGCAGAGATCCCCAAAGCTGTTGTGCCTGTGGATAGGCTGCAGAGGGATAGTGAAAAACTGCATTAGTTTTCAGGGCTGGCACCTTCCCTGTGGGAGAAGGAGCCGTAAGTTTGCCTTTTCAGAAAAAAGCTTCTGCCGAGAGCGAGCACCGTGACATGCTGAGTCTCTGGGAAAGCAGAGATCCCAAAAGCTGTTGTGCCTGTGGATAGGCTGCAGAGGGATAGTGAAAAACTGCATTAGTTTTCAGGGCTGGCACCTTCCCTGTGGGAGAAGGAGCCGTAAATTTGCCTTTTCAGAAAAAAGCTTCTGCCGAGAGCGAGCACCGTGACATGCTGAGTCTCTGGGAAAGCAGAGATCCCAAAAGCTGTTGTGCCTGTGGATAGGCTGCAGAGGGATAGTGAAAAACTGCATTAGTTTTCAGGGCTGGCACCTTCCCTGTGGGAGAAGGAGCCGTAAGTTTGCCTTTTCAGAAAAAAGCTTCTGCCGAGAGCGAGCACCATGACATGCTGAGTCTCTGGGAAAGCAGAGATCCCCAGTGCTGTTGCGGCTAAAGATAGGCTGCAGAGGGATAGTGAATACCAGCAAGATCTTTCAGGGCTGGCACCTTCCTTGTGGGAGAAGGAGCCGTAAGTTTGCCTTTTCAGAAAAAGGCTCTGGCGAGAGTGAGCACCGTGACATGCTGAGTCTCTGGGAAAGCAGAGATCCCCAAAGCTGTTGTGCCTGTGGATAGGCTGCAGAGGGATAGTGAAAAACTGCATTAGTTTTCAGGGCTGGCACCTTCCCTGTGGGAGAAGGAGCCATAAGTTTGCCTTTTCAGAAAAAAGCTTCTGCCGAGAGCGAGCACCGTGACATGCTGAGTCTCTGGGAAAGCAGAGATCCCAAAAGCTGTTGCGCCTGTGGATAGGCTGCAGAGGGATAGTGAATACCAGCAAGATCTTTCAGGGCTAGCACCTTCCTTGTGGGAGAAGGAGCCACACTTTTGCCTTCTCAGAAAAAGCTTCTGCCGAGAACGAGCACCGTGACATGCTGAGTCTCTGGGAAAGCAGAGATCCCCAAAGCTGTTGTGCCTGTGGATAGGCTGCAGAGGGATAGTGAAAAACTGCATTAGTTTTCAGGGCTGGCACCTTCCCTGAGGGAGAAGGAGCCGAAAGTTTTCTTTTTCAGAAAAAAGCTTCTGCCGAGAGCGAGCACCGTGACATGCTGAGTCTCTGGGAAAGCAGAGATCCCCAAAGCTGTTGTGCCTGTGGATAGGCTGCAGAGGGATAGTGAAAAACTGCATTAGTTTTCAGGGCTGGCACCTTCCCTGTGGGAGAAGGAGCCGTAAGTTTGCCTTTTCAGAAAAAAGCTTCTGCCGAGAGCGAGCACCGTGACATGCTGAGTCTCTGGGAAAGCAGAGATCCCAAAAGCTGTTGTGCCTGTGGATAGGCTGCAGAGGGATAGTGAAAAACTGCATTAGTTTTCAGGGCTGGCACCTTCCCTGTGGGAGAAGGAGCCGTAAGTTTGCCTTTTCAGAAAAAAGCTTCTGCCGAGAGCGAGCACCGTGACATGCTGAGTCTCTGGGAAAGCAGAGATCCCAAAAGCTGTTGTGCCTGTGGATAGGCTGCAGAGGGATAGTGAAAAACTGCATTAGTTTTCAGGGCTGGCACCTTCCCTGTGGGAGAAGGAGCCGTAAGTTTGCCTTTTCAGAAAAAAGCTTCTGCCGAGAGCGAGCACCGTGACATGCTGAGTCTCTGGGAAAGCAGAGATCCCCAAAGCTGTTGTGCCTGTGGATAGGCTGCAGAGGGATAGTGAAAAACTGCATTAGTTTTCATGGCTGGCACCTTCCCTGTGGGAGAAGGAGCCGTAAGTTTGCCTTTTCAGAAAAAAGCTTCTGCCGAGAGCGAGCACCGTGACATGCTGAGTCTCTGGGAAAGCAGAGATCCCCAAAGCTGTTGTGCCTGTGGATAGGCTGCAGAGGGATAGTGAAAAACTGCATTAGTTTTCAGGGCTGGCACCTTCCCTGTGGGAGAAGGAGCCGTAAGTTTGCCTTTTCATAAAAAAGCTTCTGCCGAGAGCGAGCACCGTGACATGCTGAGTCTCTGGGAAAGCAGAGATCCCCAAAGCTGTTGTGCCTGTGGATAGGCTGCAGAGGGATAGTGAAAAACTGCATTAGTTTTCAGGGCTAGCACCTTCCCTGAGGGAGAAGGAGCCGAAAGTTTTCTTTTTCAGAAAAAAGCTTCTGCCGAGAGCGAGCACCGTGACATGCTGAGTCTCTGGGAAAGCAGAGATCCCAAAAGCTGTTGTGCCTGTGTATAGGCTGCAGAGGGATAGTGAAAAACTGCATTAGTTTTTAGGGCTGGCACCTTCCCTGTGGGAGAAGGAGCCGTAAGTTTGCCTTTTCAGAAAAAAGCTTCTGCCGAGAGCGAGCACCGTGACATGCTGAGTCTCTGGGAAAGCAGAGATCCCCAAAGCTGTTGTGCCTGTGGATAGGCTGCAGAGGGATAGTGAAAAACTGCATTAGTTTTCAGGGCTGGCACCTTCCCTGTGGGAGAAGGAGCCGTAAGTTTGCCTTTTCAGAAAAAAGCTTCTGCCGAGAGCGAGCACCGTGACATGCTGAGTCTCTGGGAAAGCAGAGATCCCCAAAGCTGTTGTGCCTGTGGATAGGCTGCAGAGGGATAGTGAATACCAGCAAGATCTTTCAGGGCTGGCACCTTCCTTGTGGGAGAAGGAGCCGTAAGTTTGCCTTTTCAGAAAAAGGCTCTGGCGAGAGTGAGCACTGTGACATGCTGAGTCTCTGGGAAAGCAGAGATCCCCAAAGCTGTTGTGCCTGTGGATAGGCTGCAGAGGGATAGTGAATACCAGCAAGATCTTTCAGGGCTAGCACCTTCCTTGTGGGAGAAGGAGCCACACTTTTGCCTTCTCAGAAAAAGCTTCTGCCGAGAACGAGCACCGTGACATGCTGAGTCTCTGGGAAAGCAGAGATCCCCAAAGCTGTTGTGCCTGTGGATAGGCTGCAGAGGGATAGTGAAAAACTGCATTAGTTTTCAGGGCTGGCACCTTCCCTGTGGGAGAAGGAGCCGTAAGTTTGCCTTTTCAGAAAAAAGCTTCTGCCGAGAGCGAGCACCGTGACATGCTGAGTCTCTGGGAAAGCAGAGATCCCCAAAGCTGTTGTGCCTGTGGATAGGCTGCAGAGGGATAGTGAAAAACTGCATTAGTTTTCAGGGCTGGCACCTTCCCTGTGGGAGAAGGAGCCGTAAGTTTGCCTTTTCAGAAAAAAGCTTCTGCCGAGAGCGAGCACCGTGACATGCTGAGTCTCTGGGAAAGCAGAGATCCCCAAAGCTGTTGTGCCTGTGGATAGGCTGCAGAGGGATAGTGAAAAACTGCATTAGTTTTCAGGGCTGGCACCTTCCCTGTGGGAGAAGGAGCCGTAAGTTTGCCTTTTCAGAAAAAAGCTTCTGCCGAGAGCGAGCACCGTGACATGCTGAGTCTCTGGGAAAGCAGAGATCCCAAAAGCTGTTGTGCCTGTGGATAGGCTGCAGAGGGATAGTGAAAAAATGCATTAGTTTTCAGGGCTGGCACCTTCCCTGTGGGAGAAGGAGCCGTAAGTTTGCCTTTTCAGAAAAAAGCTTCTGCCGAGAGCGAGCACCGTGACATGCTGAGTCTCTGGGAAAGCAGAGATCCCCAAAGCTGTTGTGCCTGTGGATAGGCTGCAGAGGGATAGTGAAAAACTGCATTAGTTTTCAGGGCTGGCACCTTCCCTGTGGGAGAAGGAGCCGTAAGTTTGCCTTTTCAGAAAAAAGCTTCTGCCGAGAGCGAGCACCGTGACATGCTGAGTCTCTGGGAAAGCAGAGATCCCCAAAGCTGTTGTGCCTGTGGATAGGCTGCAGAGGGATAGTGAAAAACTGCATTAGTTTTCAGGGCTGGCACCTTCCCTGTGGGAGAAGGAGCCGTAAGTTTGCCTTTTCAGAAAAAAGCTTCTGCCGAGAGCGAGCACCGTGACATGCTGAGTCTCTGGGAAAGCAGAGATCCCCAAAGCTGTTGTGCCTGTGGATAGGCTGCAGAGGGATAGTGAAAAACTGCATTAGTTTTCAGGGCTGGCACCTTCCCTGTGGGAGAAGGAGCCGTAAGTTTGCCTTTTCAGAAAAAAGCTTCTGCCGAGAGCGAGCACCGTGACATGCTGAGTCTCTGGGAAAGCAGAGATCCCAAAAGCTGTTGTGCCTGTGGATAGGCTGCAGAGGGATAGTGAAAAACTGCATTAGTTTTCAGGGCTGGCACCTTCCCTGTGGGAGAAGGAGCCGTAAATTTGCCTTTTCAGAAAAAAGCTTCTGCCGAGAGCGAGCACCGTGACATGCTGAGTCTCTGGGAAAGCAGAGATCCCAAAAGCTGTTGTGCCTGTGGATAGGCTGCAGAGGGATAGTGAAAAACTGCATTAGTTTTCAGGGCTGGCACCTTCCCTGTGGGAGAAGGAGCCATAAGTTTGCCTTTTCAGAAAAAAGCTTCTGCCGAGAGCGAGCACAGTGACATGCTGAGTCTCTGGGAAAGCAGAGATCCCAAAAGCTGTTGCGCCTGTGGATAGGCTGCAGAGGGATAGTGAATACCAGCAAGATCTTTCAGGGCTAGCACCTTCCTTGTGGGAGAAGGAGCCACACTTTTGCCTTCTCAGAAAAAGCTTCTGCCGAGAACGAGCACCGTGACATGCTGAGTCTCTGGGAAAGCAGAGATCCCCAAAGCTGTTGTGCCTGTGGATAGGCTGCAGAGGGATAGTGAAAAACTGCATTAGTTTTCAGGGCTGGCACCTTCCCTGAGGGAGAAGGAGCCGAAAGTTTTCTTTTTCAGAAAAAAGCTTCTGCCGAGAGCGAGCACCGTGACATGCTGAGTCTCTGGGAAAGCAGAGATCCCCAAAGCTGTTGTGCCTGTGGATAGGCTGCAGAGGGATAGTGAAAAACTGCATTAGTTTTCAGGGCTGGCACCTTCCCTGTGGGAGAAGGAGCCGTAAGTTTGCCTTTTCAGAAAAAAGCTTCTGCCGAGAGCGAGCACCGTGACATGCTGAGTCTCTGGGAAAGCAGAGATCCCAAAAGCTGTTGCGCCTGTGGATAGGCTGCAGAGGGATAGTGAATACCAGCAAGATCTTTCAGGGCTAGCACCTTCCTTGTGGGAGAAGGAGCCACACTTTTGCCTTCTCAGAAAAAGCTTCTGCCGAGAACGAGCACCGTGATATGCTGAGTCTCTGGGAAAGCAGAGATCCCCAAAGCTGTTGTGCCTGTGGATAGGCTGCAGAGGGATAGTGAAAAACTGCATTAGTTTTCAGGGCTGGCACCTTCCCTGAGGGAGAAGGAGCCGAAAGTTTTCTTTTTCAGAAAAAAGCTTCTGCCGAGAGCGAGCACCGTGACATGCTGAGTCTCTGGGAAAGCAGAGATCCCCAAAGCTGTTGTGCCTGTGGATAGGCTGCAGAGGGATAGTGAAAAACTGCATTAGTTTTCAGGGCTGGCACCTTCCCTGTGGGAGAAGGAGCCGTAAGTTTGCCTTTTCAGAAAAAAGCTTCTGCCGAGAGCGAGCACCGTGACATGCTGAGTCTCTGGGAAAGCAGAGATCCCAAAAGCTGTTGTGCCTGTGGATAGGCTGCAGAGGGATAGTGAAAAACTGCATTAGTTTTCAGGGCTGGCACCTTCCCTGTGGGAGAAGGAGCCGTAAGTTTGCCTTTTCAGAAAAAAGCTTCTGCCGAGAGCGAGCACCGTGACATGCTGAGTCTCTGGGAAAGCAGAGATCCCCAAAGCTGTTGTGCCTGTGGATAGGCTGCAGAGGGATAGTGAAAAACTGCATTAGTTTTCATGGCTGGCACCTTCCCTGTGGGAGAAGGAGCCGTAAGTTTGCCTTTTCAGAAAAAAGCTTCTGCCGAGAGCGAGCACCGTGACATGCTGAGTCTCTGGGAAAGCAGAGATCCCCAAAGCTGTTGTGCCTGTGGATAGGCTGCAGAGGGATAGTGAAAAACTGCATTAGTTTTCAGGGCTGGCACCTTCCCTGTGGGAGAAGGAGCCGTAAGTTTGCCTTTTCATAAAAAAGCTTCTGCCGAGAGCGAGCACCGTGACATGCTGAGTCTCTGGGAAAGCAGAGATCCCCAAAGCTGTTGTGCCTGTGGATAGGCTGCAGAGGGATAGTGAAAAACTGCATTAGTTTTCAGGGCTAGCACCTTCCCTGAGGGAGAAGGAGCCGAAAGTTTTCTTTTTCAGAAAAAAGCTTCTGCCGAGAGCGAGCACCGTGACATGCTGAGTCTCTGGGAAAGCAGAGATCCCCAAAGCTGTTGTGCCTGTGGATAGGCTGCAGAGGGATAGTGAAAAACTGCATTAGTTTTCAGGGCTGGCACCTTCCCTGTGGGAGAAGGAGCCGTAAGTTTGCCTTTTCAGAAAAAAGCTTCTGCCGAGAGCGAGCACCGTGACATGCTGAGTCTCTGGGAAAGCAGAGATCCCCAAAGCTGTTGTGCCTGTGGATAGGCTGCAGAGGGATAGTGAAAAACTGCATTAGTTTTCAGGGCTGGCACCTTCCCTGTGGGAGAAGGAGCCGTAAGTTTGCCTTTTCAGAAAAAAGCTTCTGCCGAGAGCGAGCACCGTGACATGCTGAGTCTCTGGGAAAGCAGAGATCCCCAAAGCTGTTGTGCCTGTGGATAGGCTGCAGAGGGATAGTGAATACCAGCAAGATCTTTCAGGGCTGGCACCTTCCTTGTGGGAGAAGGAGCCGTAAGTTTGCCTTTTCAGAAAAAGGCTCTGGCGAGAGTGAGCACTGTGACATGCTGAGTCTCTGGGAAAGCAGAGATCCCCAAAGCTGTTGTGCCTGTGGATAGGCTGCAGAGGGATAGTGAAAAACTGCATTAGTTTTCAGGGCTGGCACCTTCCCTGTGGGAGAAGGAGCCGTAAGTTTGCCTTTTCAGAAAAAAGCTTCTGCGGAGAGCGAGCACCGTGACATGCTGAGTCTCTGGGAAAGCAGAGATCCCCAAAGCTGTTGTGCCTGTGGATAGGCTGCAGAGGGATAGTGAAAAACTGCATTAGTTTTCAGGGCTGGCACCTTCCCTGTGGGAGAAGGAGCCGTAAGTTTGCCTTTTCAGAAAAAAGCTTCTGCCGAGAGCGAGCACCGTGACATGCTGAGTCTCTGGGAAAGCAGAGATCCCAAAAGCTGTTGCGCCTGTGGATAGGCTGCAGAGGGATAGTGAATACCAGCAAGATCTTTCAGGGCTAGCACCTTCCTTGTGGGAGAAGGAGCCACACTTTTGCCTTCTCAGAAAAAGCTTCTGCCGAGAACGAGCACCGTGACATGCTGAGTCTCTGGGAAAGCAGAGATCCCCAAAGCTGTTGTGCCTGTGGATAGGCTGCAGAGGGATAGTGAAAAACTGCATTAGTTTTCAGGGCTGGCACCTTCCCTGAGGGAGAAGGAGCCGAAAGTTTTCTTTTTCAGAAAAAAGCTTCTGCCGAGAGCGAGCACCGTGACATGCTGAGTCTCTGGGAAAGCAGAGATCCCCAAAGCTGTTGTGCCTGTGGATAGGCTGCAGAGGGATAGTGAAAAACTGCATTAGTTTTCAGGGCTGGCACCTTCCCTGTGGGAGAAGGAGCCGTAAGTTTGCCTTTTCAGAAAAAAGCTTCTGCCGAGAGCGAGCACCGTGACATGCTGAGTCTCTGGGAAAGCAGAGATCCCAAAAGCTGTTGTGCCTGTGGATAGGCTGCAGAGGGATAGTGAAAAACTGCATTAGTTTTCAGGGCTGGCACCTTCCCTGTGGGAGAAGGAGCCGTAAGTTTGCCTTTTCAGAAAAAAGCTTCTGCCGAGAGCGAGCACCGTGACATGCTGAGTCTCTGGGAAAGCAGAGATCCCCAAAGCTGTTGTGCCTGTGGATAGGCTGCAGAGGGATAGTGAAAAACTGCATTAGTTTTCATGGCTGGCACCTTCCCTGTGGGAGAAGGAGCCGTAAGTTTGCCTTTTCAGAAAAAAGCTTCTGCCGAGAGCGAGCACCGTGACATGCTGAGTCTCTGGGAAAGCAGAGATCCCCAAAGCTGTTGTGCCTGTGGATAGGCTGCAGAGGGATAGTGAAAAACTGCATTAGTTTTCAGGGCTGGCACCTTCCTTGTGGGAGAAGGAGCCGTAAGTTTGCCTTTTCATAAAAAAGCTTCTGCCGAGAGCGAGCACCGTGACATGCTGAGTCTCTCGGAAAGCAGAGATCCCCAAAGCTGTTGTGCCTGTGGATAGGCTGCAGAGGGATAGTGAAAAACTGCATTAGTTTTCAGGGCTAGCACCTTCCCTGAGGGAGAAGGAGCCGAAAGTTTTCTTTTTCAGAAAAAAGCTTCTGCCGAGAGCGAGCACCGTGACATGCTGAGTCTCTGGGAAAGCAGAGATCCCCAAAGCTGTTGTGCCTGTGGATAGGCTGCAGAGGGATAGTGAAAAACTGCATTAGTTTTCAGGGCTGGCACCTTCCCTGTGGGAGAAGGAGCCGTAAGTTTGCCTTTTCAGAAAAAAGCTTCTGCCGAGAGCGAGCACCGTGACATGCTGAGTCTCTGGGAAAGCAGAGATCCCCAAAGCTGTTGTGCCTGTGGATAGGCTGCAGAGGGATAGTGAAAAACTGCATTAGTTTTCAGGGCTGGCACCTTCCCTGTGGGAGAAGGAGCCGTAAGTTTGCCTTTTCAGAAAAAAGCTTCTGCCGAGAGCGAGCACCGTGACATGCTGAGTCTCTGGGAAAGCAGAGATCCCCAAAGCTGTTGTGCCTGTGGATAGGCTGCAGAGGGATAGTGAATACCAGCAAGATCTTTCAGGGCTGGCACCTTCCTTGTGGGAGAAGGAGCCGTAAGTTTGCCTTTTCAGAAAAAGGCTCTGGCGAGAGTGAGCACTGTGACATGCTGAGTCTCTGGGAAAGCAGAGATCCCCAAAGCTGTTGTGCCTGTGGATAGGCTGCAGAGGGATAGTGAATACCAGCAAGATCTTTCAGGGCTAGCACCTTCCTTGTGGGAGAAGGAGCCACACTTTTGCCTTCTCAGAAAAAGCTTCTGCCGAGAGCGAGCACCGTGACATGCTGAGTCTCTGGGAAAGCAGAGATCCCCAAAGCTGTTGTGCCTGTGGATAGGCTGCAGAGGGATAGTGAAAAACTGCATTAGTTTTCAGGGCTAGCACCTTCCCTGAGGGAGAAGGAGCCGAAAGTTTTCTTTTTCAGAAAAAAGCTTTGCCGAGAGCGAGCACCGTGACATGCTGAGTCTCTGGGAAAGCAGAGATCCCCAAAGCTGTTGTGCCTGTGGATAGGCTGCAGGGGGATAGTGAAAAACTGCATTAGTTTTCAGGGCTGGCACCTTCCCTGTGGGAGAAGGAGCCGTAAGTTTGCCTTTTCAGAAAAAAGCTTCTGCCGAGAGCGAGCACCGTGACATGCTGAGTCTCTGGGAAAGCAGAGATCCCCAAAGCTGTTGTGCCTGTGGATAGGCTGCAGAGGGATAGTGAAAAACTGCATTAGTTTTCAGGGCTGGCACCTTCCCTGTGGGAGAAGGAGCCGTAAGTTTGCCTTTTCAGAAAAAAGCTTCTGCCGAGAGCGAGCACCGTGACATGCTGAGTCTCTGGGAAAGCAGAGATCCCCAAAGCTGTTGTGCCTGTGGATAGGCTGCAGAGGGATAGTGAAAAACTGCATTAGTTTTCAGGGCTGGCACCTTCCCTGTGGGAGAAGGAGCCGTAAGTTTGCCTTTTCAGAAAAAAGCTTCTGCCGAGAGCGAGCACCGTGACATGCTGAGTCTCTGGGAAAGCAGAGATCCCCAAAGCTGTTGTGCCTGTGGATAGGCTGCAGAGGGATAGTGAAAAACTGCATTAGTTTTCAGGGCTGGCACCTTCCCTGTGGGAGAAGGAGCCGTAAGTTTGCCTTTTCAGAAAAAAGCTTCTGCCGAGAGCGAGCACCGTGACATGCTGAGTCTCTGGGAAAGCAGAGATCCCAAAAGCTGTTGTGCCTGTGGATAGGCTGCAGAGGGATAGTGAAAAAATGCATTAGTTTTCAGGGCTGGCACCTTCCCTGTGGGAGAAGGAGCCGTAAGTTTGCCTTTTCAGAAAAAAGCTTCTGCCGAGAGCGAGCACCGTGACATGCTGAGTCTCTGGGAAAGCAGAGATCCCCAAAGCTGTTGTGCCTGTGGATAGGCTGCAGAGGGATAGTGAAAAACTGCATTAGTTTTCAGGGCTGGCACCTTCCCTGTGGGAGAAGGAGCCGTAAGTTTGCCTTTTCAGAAAAAAGCTTCTGCCGAGAGCGAGCACCATGACATGCTGAGTCTCTGGGAAAGCAGAGATCCCCAAAGCTGTTGTGCCTGTGGATAGGCTGCAGAGGGATAGTGAAAAACTGCATTAGTTTTCAGGGCTGGCACCTTCCCTGTGGGAGAAGGAGCCGTAAGTTTGCCTTTTCTGAAAAAAGCTTCTGCCGAGAGCGAGCACCGTGACATGCTGAGTCTCTGGGAAAGCAGAGATCCCCAAAGCTGTTGTGCCTGTGGATAGGCTGCAGAGGGATAGTGAAAAACTGCATTAGTTTTCAGGGCTGGCACCTTCCCTGTGGGAGAAGGAGCCGTAAGTTTGCCTTTTCAGAAAAAAGCTTCTGCCGAGAGCGAGCACCGTGACATGCTGAGTCTCTGGGAAAGCAGAGATCCCAAAAGCTGTTGTGCCTGTGGATAGGCTGCAGAGGGATAGTGAAAAACTGCATTAGTTTTCAGGGCTGGCACCTTCCCTGTGGGAGAAGGAGCCGTAAGTTTGCCTTTTCAGAAAAAAGCTTCTGCCGAGAGCGAGCACCGTGACATGCTGAGTCTCTGGGAAAGCAGAGATCCCCAAAGCTGTTGTGCCTGTGGATAGGCTGCAGAGGGATAGTGAATACCAGCAAGATCTTTCAGGGCTGGCACCTTCCTTGTGGGAGAAGGAGCCGTAAGTTTGCCTTTTCAGAAAAAAGCTTCTGCCGAGAGCGAGCACCGTGACATGCTGAGTCTCTGGGAAAGCAGAGATCCCAAAAGCTGTTGTGCCTGTGGATAGGCTGCAGAGGGATAGTGAAAAACTGCATTAGTTTTCAGGGCTGGCACCTTCCCTGTGGGAGAAGGAGCCGTAAATTTGCCTTTTCAGAAAAAAGCTTCTGCCGAGAGCGAGCACCGTGACATGCTGAGTCTCTGGGAAAGCAGAGATCCCAAAAGCTGTTGTGCCTGTGGATAGGCTGCAGAGGGATAGTGAAAAACTGCATTAGTTTTCAGGGCTGGCACCTTCCCTGTGGGAGAAGGAGCCGTAAGTTTGCCTTTTCAGAAAAAAGCTTCTGCCGAGAGCGAGCACCATGACATGCTGAGTCTCTGGGAAAGCAGAGATCCCCAGTGCTGTTGCGGCTAAAGATAGGCTGCAGAGGGATAGTGAATACCAGCAAGATCTTTCAGGCCTGGCACCTTCCTTGTGGGAGAAGGAGCCGTAAGTTTGCCTTTTCAGAAAAAGGCTCTGGCGAGAGTGAGCACCGTGACATGCTGAGTCTCTGGGAAAGCAGAGATCCCCAAAGCTGTTGCGCCTGTGGATAGGCTGCAGAGGGATAGTGAATACCAGCAAGATCTTTCAGGGCTAGCACCTTCCTTGTGGGAGAAGGAGCCACACTTTTGCCTTCTCAGAAAAAGCTTCTGCCGAGAACGAGCACCGTGACATGCTGAGTCTCTGGGAAAGCAGAGATCCCCAAAGCTGTTGTGCCTGTGGATAGGCTGCAGAGGGATAGTGAAAAACTGCATTAGTTTTCAGGGCTGGCACCTTCCCTGAGGGAGAAGGAGCCGAAAGTTTTCTTTTTCAGAAAAAAGCTTCTGCCGAGAGCGAGCACCGTGACATGCTGAGTCTCTGGGAAAGCAGAGATCCCCAAAGCTGTTGTGCCTGTGGATAGGCTGCAGAGGGATAGTGAAAAACTGCATTAGTTTTCAGGGCTGGCACCTTCCCTGTGGGAGAAGGAGCCGTAAGTTTGCCTTTTCAGAAAAAAGCTTCTGCCGAGAGCGAGCACCGTGACATGCTGAGTCTCTGGGAAAGCAGAGATCCCAAAAGCTGTTGTGCCTGTGGATAGGCTGCAGAGGGATAGTGAAAAACTGCATTAGTTTTCAGGGCTGGCACCTTCCCTGTGGGAGAAGGAGCCGTAAGTTTGCCTTTTCAGAAAAAAGCTTCTGCCGAGAGCGAGCACCGTGACATGCTGAGTCTCTGGGAAAGCAGAGATCCCCAAAGCTGTTGTGCCTGTGGATAGGCTGCAGAGGGATAGTGAAAAACTGCATTAGTTTTCATGGCTGGCACCTTCCCTGTGGGAGAAGGAGCCGTAAGTTTGCCTTTTCAGAAAAAAGCTTCTGCCGAGAGCGAGCACCGTGACATGCTGAGTCTCTGGGAAAGCAGAGATCCCCAAAGCTGTTGTGCCTGTGGATAGGCTGCAGAGGGATAGTGAAAAACTGCATTAGTTTTCAGGGCTGGCACCTTCCCTGTGGGAGAAGGAGCCGTAAGTTTGCCTTTTCATAAAAAAGCTTCTGCCGAGAGCGAGCACCGTGACATGCTGAGTCTCTGGGAAAGCAGAGATCCCCAAAGCTGTTGTGCCTGTGGATACGCTGCAGAGGGATAGTGAAAAACTGCATTAGTTTTCAGGGCTAGCACCTTCCCTGAGGGAGAAGGAGCCGAAAGTTTTCTTTTTCAGAAAAAAGCTTCTGCCGAGAGCGAGCACCGTGACATGCTGAGTCTCTGGGAAAGCAGAGATCCCCAAAGCTGTTGTGCCTGTGGATAGGCTGCAGAGGGATAGTGAAAAACTGCATTAGTTTTCAGGGCTGGCACCTTCCCTGTGGGAGAAGGAGCCGTAAGTTTGCCTTTTCAGAAAAAAGCTTCTGCCGAGAGCGAGCACCGTGACATGCTGAGTCTCTGGGAAAGCAGAGATCCCCAAAGCTGTTGTGCCTGTGGATAGGCTGCAGAGGGATAGTGAAAAACTGCATTAGTTTTCAGGGCTGGCACCTTCCCTGTGGGAGAAGGAGCCGTAAGTTTGCCTTTTCAGAAAAAAGCTTCTGCCGAGAGCGAGCACCGTGACATGCTGAGTCTCTGGGAAAGCAGAGATCCCCAAAGCTGTTGTGCCTGTGGATAGGCTGCAGAGGGATAGTGAATACTAGCAAGATCTTTCAGGGCTGGCACCTTCCTTGTGGGAGAAGGAGCCGTAAGTTTGCCTTTTCAGAAAAAGGCTCTGGCGAGAGTGAGCACTGTGACATGCTGAGTCTCTGGGAAAGCAGAGATCCCCAAAGCTGTTGTGCCTGTGGATAGGCTGCAGAGGGATAGTGAATACCAGCAAGATCTTTCAGGGCTAGCACCTTCCTTGTGGGAGAAGGAGCCACACTTTTGCCTTCTCAGAAAAAGCTTCTGCCGAGAACGAGCACCGTGACATGCTGAGTCTCTGGGAAAGCAGAGATCCCCAAAGCTGTTGTGCCTGTGGATAGGCTGCAGAGGGATAGTGAAAAACTGCATTAGTTTTCAGGGCTAGCACCTTCCCTGAGGGAGAAGGAGCCGAAAGTTTTCTTTTTCAGAAAAAAGCTTTGCCGAGAGCGAGCACCGTGACATGCTGAGTCTCTGGGAAAGCAGAGATCCCCAAAGCTGTTGTGCCTGTGGATAGGCTGCAGGGGGATAGTGAAAAACTGCATTAGTTTTCAGGGCTGGCACCTTCCCTGTGGGAGAAGGAGCCGTAAGTTTGCCTTTTCAGAAAAAAGCTTCTGCCGAGAGCGAGCACCGTGACATGCTGAGTCTCTGGGAAAGCAGAGATCCCCAAAGCTGTTGTGCCTGTGGATAGGCTGCAGAGGGATAGTGAAAAACTGCATTAGTTTTCAGGGCTGGCACCTTCCCTGTGGGAGAAGGAGCCGTAAGTTTGCCTTTTCAGAAAAAAGCTTCTGCCGAGAGCGAGCACCGTGACATGCTGAGTCTCTGGGAAAGCAGAGATCCCAAAAGCTGTTGTGCCTGTGGATAGGCTGCAGAGGGATAGTGAAAAACTGCATTAGTTTTCAGGGCTGGCACCTTCCCTGTGGGAGAAGGAGCCGTAAGTTTGCCTTTTCAGAAAAAAGCTTCTGCCGAGAGCGAGCACCGTGACATGCTGCGTCTCTGGGAAAGCAGAGATCCCCAAAGCTGTTGTGCCTGTGGATAGGCTGCAGAGGGATAGTGAATACCAGCAAGATCTTTCAGGGCTGGCACCTTCCTTGTGGGAGAAGGAGCCGTAAGTTTGCCTTTTCAGAAAAAAGCTTCTGCCGAGAGCGAGCACCGTGACATGCTGAGTCTCTGGGAAAGCAGAGATCCCCAAAGCTGTTGTGCCTGTGGATAGGCTGCAGAGGGATAGTGAAAAACTGCATTAGTTTTCAGGGCTGGCACCTTCCCTGTGGGAGAAGGAGCCGTAAGTTTGCCTTTTCAGAAAAAAGCTTCTGCCGAGAGCGAGCACCGTGACATGCTGAGTCTCTGGGAAAGCAGAGATCCCAAAAGCTGTTGTGCCTGTGGATAGGCTGCAGAGGGATAGTGAAAAACTGCATTAGTTTTCAGGGCTGGAACCTTCCCTGTGGGAGAAGGAGCCGTAAGTTTGCCTTTTCAGAAAAAAGCTTCTGCCGAGAGCGAGCACCGTGACATGCTGAGTCTCTGGGAAAGCAGAGATCCCAAAAGCTGTTGTGCCTGTGGATAGGCTGCAGAGGGATAGTGAATACCAGCAAGATCTTTCAGGGCTGGCACCTTCCTTGTGGGAGAAGGAGCCGTAAGTTTGCCTTTTCAGAAAAAAGCTTCTGCCGAGAGCGAGCACCGTGACATGCTGAGTCTCTGGGAAAGCAGAGATCCCCAAAGCTGTTGTGCCTGTGGATAGGCTGCAGAGGGATAGTGAAAAACTGCATTAGTTTTCAGGGCTGGCACCTTCCCTGTGGGAGAAGGAGCCGTAAGTTTGCCTTTTCAGAAAAAAGCTTCTGCCGAGAGCGAGCACCGTGACATGCTGAGTCTCTGGGAAAGCAGAGATACCAAAAGCTGTTGTGCCTGTGGATAGGCTGCAGAGGGATAGTGAAAAAATGCATTAGTTTTCAGGGCTGGCACCTTCCCTGTGGGAGAAGGAGCCGTAAGTTTGCCTTTTCAGAAAAAAGCTTCTGCCGAGAGCGAGCACCGTGACATGCTGAGTCTCTGGGAAAGCAGAGATCCCAAAAGCTGTTGTGCCTGTGGATAGGCTGCAGAGGGATAGTGAAAAACTGCATTAGTTTTCAGGGCTGGCACCTTCCCTGTGGGAGAAGGAGCCGTAAGTTTGCCTTTTCAGAAAAAATCTTCTGCCGAGAGCGAGCACCGTGACATGCTGAGTCTCTGGGAAAGCAGAGATCCCAAAAGCTGTTGTGCCTGTGGATAGGCTGCAGAGGGATAGTGAATACCAGCAAGATCTTTCAGGGCTAGCACCTTCCTTGTGGGAGAAGGAGCCACACTTTTGCCTTCTCAGAAAAAGCTTCTGCCGAGAACGAGCACCGTGACATGCTGAGTCTCTGGGAAAGCAGAGATCCCCAAAGCTGTTGTGCCTGTGGATAGGCTGCAGAGGGATAGTGAAAAACTGCATTAGTTTTCAGGGCTAGCACCTTCCCTGAGGGAGAAGGAGCCGAAAGTTTTCTTTTTCAGAAAAAAGCTTCTGCCGAGAGCGAGCACCGTGACATGCTGAGTCTCTGGGAAAGCAGAGATCCCCAAAGCTGTTGTGCCTGTGGATAGGCTGCAGGGGGATAGTGAAAAACTGCATTAGTTTTCAGGGCTGGCACCTTCCCTGTGGGAGAAGGAGCCGTAAGTTTGCCTTTTCAGAAAAAAGCTTCTGCCGAGAGCGAGCACCGTGACATGCTGAGTCTCTGGGAAAGCAGAGATCCCCAAAGCTGTTGTGCCTGTGGATAGGCTGCAGAGGGATAGTGAAAAACTGCATTAGTTTTCAGGGCTGGCACCTTCCCTGTGGGAGAAGGAGCCGTAAGTTTGCCTTTTCAGAAAAAAGCTTCTGCCGAGAGCGAGCACCGTGACATGCTGAGTCTCTGGGAAAGCAGAGATCCCAAAAGCTGTTGTGCCTGTGGATAGGCTGCAGAGGGATAGTGAAAAACTGCATTAGTTTTCAGGGCTGGCACCTTCCCTGTGGGAGAAGGAGCCGTAAGTTTGCCTTTTCAGAAAAAAGCTTCTGCCGAGAGCGAGCACCGTGACATGCTGAGTCTCTGGGAAAGCAGAGATCCCAAAAGCTGTTGTGCCTGTGGATAGGCTGCAGAGGGATAGTGAAAAACTGCATTAGTTTTCAGGGCTGGCACCTTCCCTGTGGGAGAAGGAGCCGTAAGTTTGCCTTTTCAGAAAAAAGCTTCTGCCGAGAGCGAGCACCGTGACATGCTGAGTCTCTGGGAAAGCAGAGATCCCCAAAGCTGTTGTGCCTGTGGATAGGCTGCAGAGGGATAGTGAAAAACTGCATTAATTTTCAGGGCTGGCACCTTCCCTGTGGGAGAAGGAGCCGTAAGTTTGCCTTTTCAGAAAAAAGCTTCTGCCGAGAGCGAGCACCGTGACATGCTGAGTCTCTGGGAAAGCAGAGATCCCCAAAGCTGTTGTGCCTGTGGATAGGCTGCAGAGGGATAGTGAAAAACTGCATTAGTTTTCAGGGCTGGCACCTTCCCTGTGGGAGAAGGAGCCGTAAGTTTGCCTTTTCAGAAAAAAGCTTCTGCCGAGAGCGAGCACCGTGACATGCTGAGGCTCTGGGAAAGCAGAGATCCCCAAAGCTGTTGTGCCTGTGGATAGGCTGCAGAGGGATAGTGAAAAACTGCATTAGTTTTCAGGGCTGGCACCTTCCCTGTGGGAGAAGGAGCCGTAAGTTTGCCTTTTCAGAAAAAAGCTTCTGCCGAGAGCGAGCACCGTGACATGCTGAGTCTCTGGGAAAGCAGAGATCCCCAAAGCTGTTGTGCCTGTGGATAGGCTGCAGAGGGATAGTGAATACCAGCATTAGTTTTCAGGGCTGGCACCTTCCCTGTGGGAGAAGGAGCCGTAAGTTTGCCTTTTCAGAAAAAAGCTTCTGCCGAGAGCGAGCACCGTGACATGCTGAGTCTCTGGGAAAGCAGAGATCCCCAAAGCTGTTGTGCCTGTGGATAGGCTGCAGAGGGATAGTGAAAAACTGCATTAATTTTCAGGGCTGGCACCTTCCCTGTGGGAGAAGGAGCCGTAAGTTTGCCTTTTCAGAAAAAAGCTTCTGCCGAGAGCGAGCACCGTGACATGCTGAGTCTCTGGGAAAGCAGAGATCCCCAAAGCTGTTGTGCCTGTGGATAGGCTGCAGAGGGATAGTGAAAAACTGCATTAGTTTTCAGGGCTGGCACCTTCCCTGTGGGAGAAGGAGCCGTAAGTTTGCCTTTTCAGAAAAAAGCTTCTGCCGAGAGCGAGCACCGTGACATGCTGAGTCTCTGGGAAAGCAGAGATCCCAAAAGCTGTTGTGCCTGTGGATAGGCTGCAGAGGGATAGTGAAAAACTGCATTAGTTTTCAGGGCTGGCACCTTCCCTGTGGGAGAAGGAGCCGTAAGTTTGCCTTTTCAGAAAAAAGCTTCTGCCGAGAGCGAGCACAGTGACATGCTGAGTCTCTGGGAAAGCAGAGATCCCAAAAGCTGTTGTGCCTGTGGATAGGCTGCAGAGGGATAGTGAAAAACTGCATTAGTTTTCAGGGCTGGCACCTTCCCTGTGGGAGAAGGAGCCGTAAGTTTGCCTTTTCAGAAAAAAGCTTCTGCCGAGAGCGAGCACCGTGACATGCTGAGTCTCTGGGAAAGCAGAGATCCCCAAAGCTGTTGTGCCTGTGGATAGGCTGCAGAGGGATAGTGAAAAACTGCATTAGTTTTCAGGGCTGGCACCTTCCCTGTGGGAGAAGGAGCCGTAAGTTTGCCTTTTCAGAAAAAAGCTTCTGCCGAGAGCGAGCACCGTGACATGCTGAGTCTCTGGGAAAGCAGAGATCCCCAAAGCTGTTGTGCCTGTGGATAGGCTGCAGAGGGATAGTGAAAAACTGCATTAGTTTTCAGGGCTGGCACCTTCCCTGTGGGAGAAGGAGCCGTAAGTTTGCCTTTTCAGAAAAAAGCTTCTGCCGAGAGCGAGCACCGTGACATGCTGAGTCTCTGGGAAAGCAGAGATCCCAAAAGCTGTTGTGCCTGTGGATAGGCTGCAGAGGGATAGTGAATACCAGCAAGATCTTTCAGGGCTAGCACCTTCCTTGTGGGAGAAGGAGCCACACTTTTGCCTTCTCAGAAAAAGCTTCTGCCGAGAACGAGCACCGTGACATGCTGAGTCTCTGGGAAAGCAGAGATCCCCAAAGCTGTTGTGCCTGTGGATAGGCTGCAGAGGGATAGTGAAAAACTGCATTAGTTTTCAGGGCTAGCACCTTCCCTGAGGGAGAAGGAGCCGAAAGTTTTCTTTTTCAGAAAAAAGCTTCTGCCGAGAGCGAGCACCGTGACATGCTGAGTCTCTGGGAAAGCAGAGATCCCCAAAGCTGTTGTGCCTGTGGATAGGCTGCAGGGGGATAGTGAAAAACTGCATTAGTTTTCAGGGCTGGCACCTTCCCTGTGGGAGAAGGAGCCGTAAGTTTGCCTTTTCAGAAAAAAGCTTCTGCCGAGAGCGAGCACCGTGACATGCTGAGTCTCTGGGAAAGCAGAGATCCCCAAAGCTGTTGTGCCTGTGGATAGGCTGCAGAGGGATAGTGAAAAACTGCATTAGTTTTCAGGGCTGGCACCTTCCCTGTGGGAGAAGGAGCCGTAAGTTTGCCTTTTCAGAAAAAAGCTTCTGCCGAGAGCGAGCACCGTGACATGCTGAGTCTCTGGGAAAGCAGAGATCCCCAAAGCTGTTGTGCCTGTGGATAGGCTGCAGAGGGATAGTGAAAAACTGCATTAGTTTTCAGGGCTGGCACCTTCCCTGTGGGAGAAGGAGCCGTAAGTTTGCCTTTTCAGAAAAAAGCTTCTGCCGAGAGCGAGCACCGTGACATGCTGAGTCTCTGGGAAAGCAGAGATCCCCAAAGCTGTTGTGCCTGTGGATAGGCTGCAGAGGGATAGTGAAAAACTGCATTAGTTTTCAGGGCTGGCACCTTCCCTGTGGGAGAAGGAGCCGTAAGTTTGCCTTTTCAGAAAAAAGCTTCTGCCGAGAGCGAGCACCGTGACATGCTGAGTCTCTGGGAAAGCAGAGATCCCCAAAGCTGTTGTGCCTGTGGATAGGCTGCAGAGGGATAGTGAAAAACTGCATTAGTTTTCAGGGCTGGCACCTTCCCTGTGGGAGAAGGAGCCGTAAGTTTGCCTTTTCAGAAAAAAGCTTCTGCCGAGAGCGAGCACCGTGACATGCTGAGTCTCTGGGAAAGCAGAGATCCCCAAAGCTGTTGTGCCTGTGGATAGGCTGCAGAGGGATAGTGAAAAACTGCATTAGTTTTCAGGGCTGGCACCTTCCCTGTGGGAGAAGGAGCCGTAAGTTTGCCTTTTCAGAAAAAAGCTTCTGCCGAGAGCGAGCACCGTGACATGCTGAGTCTCTGGGAAAGCAGAGATCCCCAAAGCTGTTGTGCCTGTGGATAGGCTGCAGAGGGATAGTGAAAAACTGCATTAGTTTTCAGGGCTGGCACCTTCCCTGTGGGAGAAGGAGCCGTAAGTTTGCCTTTTCAGAAAAAAGCTTCTGCCGAGAGCGAGCACCGTGACATGCTGAGTCTCTGGGAAAGCAGAGATCCCCAAAGCTGTTGTGCCTGTGGATAGGCTGCAGAGGGATAGTGAAAAACTGCATTAGTTTTCAGGGCTGGCACCTTCCCTGTGGGAGAAGGAGCCGTAAGTTTGCCTTTTCAGAAAAAAGCTTCTGCCGAGAGCGAGCACCGTGACATGCTGAGTCTCTGGGAAAGCAGAGATCCCCAAAGCTGTTGTGCCTGTGGATAGGCTGCAGAGGGATAGTGAAAAACTGCATTAGTTTTCAGGGCTGGCACCTTCCCTGTGGGAGAAGGAGCCGTAAGTTTGCCTTTTCAGAAAAAAGCTTCTGCCGAGAGCGAGCACCGTGACATGCTGAGTCTCTGGGAAAGCAGAGATCCCAAAAGCTGTTGTGCCTGTGGATAGGCTGCAGAGGGATAGTGAATACCAGCAAGATCTTTCAGGGCTAGCACCTTCCTTGTGGGAGAAGGAGCCACACTTTTGCCTTCTCAGAAAAAGCTTCTGCCGAGAACGAGCACCGTGACATGCTGAGTCTCTGGGAAAGCAGAGATCCCCAAAGCTGTTGTGCCTGTGGATAGGCTGCAGAGGGATAGTGAAAAACTGCATTAGTTTTCAGGGCTAGCACCTTCCCTGAGGGAGAAGGAGCCGAAAGTTTTCTTTTTCAGAAAAAAGCTTCTGCCGAGAGCGAGCACCGTGACATGCTGAGTCTCTGGGAAAGCAGAGATCCCCAAAGCTGTTGTGCCTGTGGATAGGCTGCAGGGGGATAGTGAAAAACTGCATTAGTTTTCAGGGCTGGCACCTTCCCTGTGGGAGAAGGAGCCGTAAGTTTGCCTTTTCAGAAAAAAGCTTCTGCCGAGAGCGAGCACCGTGACATGCTGAGTCTCTGGGAAAGCAGAGATCCCCAAAGCTGTTGTGCCTGTGGATAGGCTGCAGAGGGATAGTGAAAAACTGCATGAGTTTTCAGGGCTGGCACCTTCCCTGTGGGAGAAGGAGCCGTAAGTTTGCCTTTTCAGAAAAAAGCTTCTGCCGAGAGCGAGCACCGTGACATGCTGAGTCTCTGGGAAAGCAGAGATCCCCAAAGCTGTTGTGCCTGTGGATAGGCTGCAGAGGGATAGTGAAAAACTGCATTAGTTTTCAGGGCTGGCACCTTCCCTGTGGGAGAAGGAGCCGTAAGTTTGCCTTTTCAGAAAAAAGCTTCTGCCGAGAGCGAGCACCGTGACATGCTGAGTCTCTGGGAAAGCAGAGATCCCAAAAGCTGTTGTGCCTGTGGATAGGCTGCAGAGGGATAGTGAAAAACTGCATTAGTTTTCAGGGCTGGCACCTTCCCTGTGGGAGAAGGAGCCGTAAGTTTGCCTTTTCAGAAAAAAGCTTCTGCCGAGAGCGAGCACAGTGACATGCTGAGTCTCTGGGAAAGCAGAGATCCCAAAAGCTGTTGTGCCTGTGGATAGGCTGCAGAGGGATAGTGAAAAACTGCATTAGTTTTCAGGGCTGGCACCTTCCCTGTGGGAGAAGGAGCCGTAAGTTTGCCTTTTCAGAAAAAAGCTTCTGCCGAGAGCGAGCACCGTGACATGCTGAGTCTCTGGGAAAGCAGAGATCCCCAAAGCTGTTGTGCCTGTGGATAGGCTGCAGAGGGATAGTGAAAAACTGCATTAGTTTTCAGGGCTGGCACCTTCCCTGTGGGAGAAGGAGCCGTAAGTTTGCCTTTTCAGAAAAAAGCTTCTGCCGAGAGCGAGCACCGTGACATGCTGAGTCTCTGGGAAAGCAGAGATCCCAAAAGCTGTTGTGCCTGTGGATAGGCTGCAGAGGGATAGTGAAAAACTGCATTAGTTTTCAGGGCTGGCACCTTCCCTGTGGGAGAAGGAGCCGTAAGTTTGCCTTTTCAGAAAAAAGCTTCTGCCGAGAGCGAGCACAGTGACATGCTGAGTCTCTGGGAAAGCAGAGATCCCCAAAGCTGTTGTGCCTGTGGATAGGCTGCAGAGGGATAGTGAAAAACTGCATTAGTTTTCAGGGCTGGCACCTTCCCTGTGGGAGAAGGAGCCGTAAGTTTGCCTTTTCAGAAAAAAGCTTCTGCCGAGAGCGAGCACCGTGACATGCTGAGTCTCTGGGAAAGCAGAGATCCCCAAAGCTGTTGTGCCTGTGGATAGGCTGCAGAGGGATAGTGAAAAACTGCATTAGTTTTCAGGGCTGGCACCTTCCCTGTGGGAGAAGGAGCCGTAAGTTTGCCTTTTCAGAAAAAAGCTTCTGCCGAGAGCGAGCACCGTGACATGCTGAGTCTCTGGGAAAGCAGAGATCCCCAAAGCTGTTGTGCCTGTGGATAGGCTGCAGAGGGATAGTGAAAAACTGCATTAGTTTTCAGGGCTGGCACCTTCCCTGTGGGAGAAGGAGCCGTAAGTTTGCCTTTTCAGAAAAAAGCTTCTGCCGAGAGCGAGCACCGTGACATGCTGAGTCTCTGGGAAAGCAGAGATCCCAAAAGCTGTTGTGCCTGTGGATAGGCTGCAGAGGGATAGTGAAAAACTGCATTAGTTTTCAGGGCTGGCACCTTCCCTGTGGGAGAAGGAGCCGTAAGTTTGCCTTTTCAGAAAAAAGCTTCTGCCGAGAGCGAGCACAGTGACATGCTGAGTCTCTGGGAAAGCAGAGATCCCAAAAGCTGTTGTGCCTGTGGATAGGCTGCAGAGGGATAGTGAAAAACTGCATTAGTTTTCAGGGCTGGCACCTTCCCTGTGGGAGAAGGAGCCGTAAGTTTGCCTTTTCAGAAAAAAGCTTCTGCCGAGAGCGAGCACCGTGACATGCTGAGTCTCTGGGAAAGCAGAGATCCCCAAAGCTGTTGTGCCTGTGGATAGGCTGCAGAGGGATAGTGAAAAACTGCATTAGTTTTCAGGGCTGGCACCTTCCCTGTGGGAGAAGGAGCCGTAAGTTTGCCTTTTCAGAAAAAAGCTTCTGCCGAGAGCGAGCACCGTGACATGCTGAGTCTCTGGGAAAGCAGAGATCCCCAAAGCTGTTGTGCCTGTGGATAGGCTGCAGAGGGATAGTGAAAAACTGCATTAGTTTTCAGGGCTGGCACCTTCCCTGTGGGAGAAGGAGCCGTAAGTTTGCCTTTTCAGAAAAAAGCTTCTGCCGAGAGCGAGCACCGTGACATGCTGAGTCTCTGGGAAAGCAGAGATCCCAAAAGCTGTTGTGCCTGTGGATAGGCTGCAGAGGGATAGTGAATACCAGCAAGATCTTTCAGGGCTAGCACCTTCCTTGTGGGAGAAGGAGCCACACTTTTGCCTTCTCAGAAAAAGCTTCTGCCGAGAACGAGCACCGTGACATGCTGAGTCTCTGGGAAAGCAGAGATCCCCAAAGCTGTTGTGCCTGTGGATAGGCTGCAGAGGGATAGTGAAAAACTGCATTAGTTTTCAGGGCTAGCACCTTCCCTGAGGGAGAAGGAGCCGAAAGTTTTCTTTTTCAGAAAAAAGCTTCTGCCGAGAGCGAGCACCGTGACATGCTGAGTCTCTGGGAAAGCAGAGATCCCCAAAGCTGTTGTGCCTGTGGATAGGCTGCAGGGGGATAGTGAAAAACTGCATTAGTTTTCAGGGCTGGCACCTTCCCTGTGGGAGAAGGAGCCGTAAGTTTGCCTTTTCAGAAAAAAGCTTCTGCCGAGAGCGAGCACCGTGACATGCTGAGTCTCTGGGAAAGCAGAGATCCCCAAAGCTGTTGTGCCTGTGGATAGGCTGCAGAGGGATAGTGAAAAACTGCATTAGTTTTCAGGGCTGGCACCTTCCCTGTGGGAGAAGGAGCCGTAAGTTTGCCTTTTCAGAAAAAAGCTTCTGCCGAGAGCGAGCACCGTGACATGCTGAGTCTCTGGGAAAGCAGAGATCCCCAAAGCTGTTGTGCCTGTGGATAGGCTGCAGAGGGATAGTGAAAAACTGCATTAGTTTTCAGGGCTGGCACCTTCCCTGTGGGAGAAGGAGCCGTAAGTTTGCCTTTTCAGAAAAAAGCTTCTGCCGAGAGCGAGCACCGTGACATGCTGAGTCTCTGGGAAAGCAGAGATCCCCAAAGCTGTTGTGCCTGTGGATAGGCTGCAGAGGGATAGTGAAAAACTGCATTAGTTTTCAGGGCTGGCACCTTCCCTGTGGGAGAAGGAGCCGTAAGTTTGCCTTTTCAGAAAAAAGCTTCTGCCGAGAGCGAGCACCGTGACATGCTGAGTCTCTGGGAAAGCAGAGATCCCCAAAGCTGTTGTGCCTGTGGATAGGCTGCAGAGGGATAGTGAAAAACTGCATTAGTTTTCAGGGCTGGCACCTTCCCTGTGGGAGAAGGAGCCGTAAGTTTGCCTTTTCAGAAAAAAGCTTCTGCCGAGAGCGAGCACCGTGACATGCTGAGTCTCTGGGAAAGCAGAGATCCCCAAAGCTGTTGTGCCTGTGGATAGGCTGCAGAGGGATAGTGAAAAACTGCATTAGTTTTCAGGGCTGGCACCTTCCCTGTGGGAGAAGGAGCCGTAAGTTTGCCTTTTCAGAAAAAAGCTTCTGCCGAGAGCGAGCACCGTGACATGCTGAGTCTCTGGGAAAGCAGAGATCCCCAAAGCTGTTGTGCCTGTGGATAGGCTGCAGAGGGATAGTGAAAAACTGCATTAGTTTTCAGGGCTGGCACCTTCCCTGTGGGAGAAGGAGCCGTAAGTTTGCCTTTTCAGAAAAAAGCTTCTGCCGAGAGCGAGCACCGTGACATGCTGAGTCTCTGGGAAAGCAGAGATCCCCAAAGCTGTTGTGCCTGTGGATAGGCTGCAGAGGGATAGTGAAAAACTGCATTAGTTTTCAGGGCTGGCACCTTCCCTGTGGGAGAAGGAGCCGTAAGTTTGCCTTTTCAGAAAAAAGCTTCTGCCGAGAGCGAGCACCGTGACATGCTGAGTCTCTGGGAAAGCAGAGATCCCCAAAGCTGTTGTGCCTGTGGATAGGCTGCAGAGGGATAGTGAAAAACTGCATTAGTTTTCAGGGCTGGCACCTTCCCTGTGGGAGAAGGAGCCGTAAGTTTGCCTTTTCAGAAAAAAGCTTCTGCCGAGAGCGAGCACCGTGACATGCTGAGTCTCTGGGAAAGCAGAGATCCCAAAAGCTGTTGTGCCTGTGGATAGGCTGCAGAGGGATAGTGAATACCAGCAAGATCTTTCAGGGCTGGCACCTTCCTTGTGGGAGAAGGAGCCGTAAGTTTGCCTTTTCAGAAAAAAGCTTCTGCCGAGAGCGAGCACCGTGAC